>NW_012149175.1:811266-840868 GCF_000956105.1 Propithecus coquereli
GAACTAGCTTTCCTAATTATGCAATGTGTGCTGGACATACCAGATGCCTTTTTACTGAACCGAACATACTATTGAAATGTTCCCCCCTTTCATTCAAGGTGCCCCAACTGAAACAACGGGAGTGAGCTGTTATGTTTTGATGAAAGCATAATCATCTGCAGTGTTTACTCTAGATTGCAGATTCCTGAGTGTCACAGGGAATCCAAATTTCTGAGGGTGCATAGTCTCAGGAATGTACATTTTTAGCAAGCTCTCCATGTTATTCTTATATATTCTCCAGAGTCTGAGAGACTACCAGGGTCTACCTAATAGTTCCTGGGTGCTATACTGTTAGGGAAAACAAACAAACAAAAACGTCTAAAAAAGTATACAAGGTTGGATTTGGTTGAAGGGCTACATATTAGATATTCCTGATTTAGAGTAACTTGATTTAAAAAAGTTAAGTGTAGTGAGTGGGCAGGATACTGTGGATTGGCTCTTTCGATTCCCATCCCAACAATCTCCAAGCATGTCTTTCTGTAGTATCGTGGCTGGAAAGCTAAAAACTCCATTTCTCAGATCCCTTTTACGTTAGTGAGGGTCTTAGATAGGACTTCGGGTTCTGCTCAACAGGTACAACTCTGCAAGATTTGACAAGCTGGCTACTTGGAGGCAGCAAGACCTCATCGTCAGCAGCAGTAACAGCTTCCTGCACTGGCTGTAACAATTTTACAGACTGCAGTGGACGTCACTGGGTTCTGAGTGCCAGAAATGTTCTGGAAACTGAGCCCACAGCCTGCTCCTCCAGCCCTTGGGAAGATTTTAAAAGCCATAGAATACACTTCAATATATTCCTTTCTATTTTAAACTAGAGTGGACTATATTGTCTGCAACTCAACTCTAAGCAAAAAACTAAGAGAAAAGAACCAAGTTATTAAGCATTTATATCTCATAAAGGTTGGTCAAAGCTTTCCTTAGGAATTTTCCATTAGTATTTCACAATTCAAATTGTAAAATAAGGATTATTTTGAATTTTTAGAAAAGAGCAATTTTTCATTGGCAATCCATGAAAATTTTAATGCAATTCTACTACTTGAAACACAACAAAGCATTTTCCTTTTGACATGTCTGTACGAAATGGAAACGTTCCAGAGGAAAAGTTCCTCTAGTAACAATACACTTCAACTGCAGGTTCATTGACATGCCTGGGACATGTTTCTCTGGTAGCCATACTCTTCAGCTGCAGGTTCACTGACATGCCCAGGACACGTTCCTCTGGTAACCATACACATCAACTGTAGGTTCATTGCTTACGAAAGTGATGATGTTTGACATAGAACATCATCAAAGTAAGGCGTGGATTCAAATCCTGGTTCTGTCACTTACATGCCCACCGTAATCCCGAACAAATTATGTAACAGCCTCCCTTAGGCTGTTTTCTTGTGCTGTTAACATATCTTTGAAGTTTTGAAAAGATTAAATAAGACAATGTTACATAAAGCACCCACAAGAGAATAAGCAGATATAGGAGATCATTACATGAGTTAATGTTATAATTATTATTTTATTAATTATGGTTACTAATCGATTAGCTATAGCTAACTTAATTAGCTACAGTTAGTTCATAGTAAATGTATCATTATTTTATTTATTTTTACTAATGTTGACTTCTAAAAAGCCGTACTAACAGTGAATGATACAATCCCATTTTTTAGAATTTTATTTTGTTTTTAATTGACACATATTGATTGTAGACAATCCTGTTTAGGCTCTGCCTCCACTCTCCCGATAGATCAGTACAGGAAGGTGATAGAAAGAGGTTGTAAAATTGCCCCAGCCTTGAATTTGGATAAACTCTCCCAAAGCAAGCAGGCTTATTTCTACCTGGTGTAAAAGTAAGGCCAAATTGTTTGGGCAATAGGTGAATGTTAACCTAAATAACAGAGTTTCAAAAGTCAACTTTAGCTTCAGTAATAAATCCAAGACAGCTTTAGCAAGTGGTTTGTTTACTCGTGAACAGAGAAGCGGTCTGGAGTAGGAGGGCTGGGAAACATCAACCCTAGACCAAAACTGCCCATATTTTAATCCCTACTTTGACACTTACTAGCCTTGTGGCCTTTGTAAAGTTATTTAATTACTCTGGACCTCAGTTTCCTCATCTGTAATATGGGCATAATCACAGAATCTACTTCACAGGCTAAAACAGAGTTATCCAAGTAAGGCACTTAGTACAGTACCGCCAAATAGCACAGTCTTGTACATTTCCACTTGGCTAGTATCACTGCAATCTTTCCAGACACATCTGGAACAATCATTTCTAGTAACATCATTTCCAAAATTGAAGGATGGTGGTTCAAGCCAAAAATCTGGACACCATCCCTGATTCTTCCCATTCCCCTATTTCCATATTTGTTCTGTCAATCCCTGTTGTATTTTCTACCAGCAAAATAAATCTTAAAACATTGACTTGTCCCCATCTCATCTTGTACCACTTCAGTTTCTGCCAGGCTCCACCACTCTTCCTGGAGTATTACAAGGCTCCTCTAAATAGCCTTCTTCGCTTTCATGCTTGCTACTCACAATAGTGTGTTTTTCTGGGAATATAAAACATGTTTACTGTAAGACTTGAATTCCTAACCAAGACTTACAGGGTCCTATGGAACATAAACTCGACCACCTTCATGCTCATGTCCTAGCAAGCCCTGTCTTCCCGCCGTGCTCTAGCCACACTGGCCTCCTGTATGTTCCTGGAACACCTGAAATGCATTCCTGCCTCAAGCCCTTTGCACTTGCTGCTGCATATTTTCTCCCTCTCGGGCTCTGCCAATGGGAAATCCTTTTCATCACTCAGGACTCAGTTCAAATACCACTGGGATATTTGATCTTCCCAGGTTATCTGTTTTAAGGATCCCCTTATATCACATCATATCACAGTTTTATTTCCACTGTAGCACCTTCCATATTCATAATTTATCACCATAACCCAATTAGTTTACTCTTATCGTCTGTTCCTCCCAACAAGAATATACATGATGTGAGAATAAGGATCATGTTATTCTTATTCATCATTCTTATCTCTAGCACCTAGATCTGACCCTTACTCATAGTACATGCTCCTCCACATTGGTGGATTGCATTCCTTGCTAACCGCTACTAAACTACCCATGAAAATGCTCCTTGGATCAAATTTTCTTTTACCTGATACAGGTCACGGTGGTGGCAATATCTAAATTGTTTGAATAGATAATAAACCCAAGTGTATAAAATGGGGCAGAGATGAGAAGTCTAGATAATGCACAATTCAATCCTTAGCAGATGGTGTCCATATTTACACATCACCAACCAGTTTTGCTTATTATCTGTCTCTTGCACTTTCTTGTGATCACCACACAGCAGGGTGCTCAGTTCCTCACTGTTTTGTTCAGAGTGGTTAAAGCAGTGCTGGGTATGGAGAAGTCCCTGGCAAATATATTTAGAATGAATGAGTGAAGGGTAAACAGAAGGGTTTTGATCATCAGTTCGGTATAAACCATTGTCATACTTCCCATTCTTGGGTTCAAAAACTGCTAAACCCTAATGATGACAATTAGCTAAATGCTTCTCAGTTTGAACTTTGAACCATTTTCTTTGTGCCTTTAATACTCCTCTAGGTCCATGTAAATGGAAAATTAGGATATATAACCAGGGCAGACTCCAAGCTCCATGAACAGCCAAGACGATGTAACTAACTGTTTTACTCACTACTGTATCTCTGGCCTCTAGCATAGTGCCTTGATTGCAGTAAATGCTATGTAAGCAATTTTAAGAAATGAACAACCATTGGAAAATGCCTCTCCTGGTAGATGTGGCCAAAGTGTGGTAAGTCAAAGCACTGATCTGGTTGTAAAATCTCCAAAGATCCCTTTCTGAAGAAACTAGGTTAAGTATATAGTGGAGTTACTTTCCTTTATTGGGCCAACAGAGGCATATCAAAAAAAAAAAAACACTAAAAACTCCACAGACCTGGAATGTAGACACGGTCCTAAAATAAGTTCAGTGTAAGTCTTTGAGACATCTACAATTCCACACTATTTTATTTAGAATTTAGTATAATATGAAACTATAAATTTCTCCCTATCTCCCCAATGAGCTGCAATCCATCAAAATTTCTAAAGCAGCCATTCATAAAATTACTCCTGGTGATTCTGCACTGGAAACACACACAAGGAAATAAGATTTCACTTGGGAGCAGACACATCCAGAAGTGATGACATGGGTGAAGTTTTTAAATGTTAATCTTATCTCCTCCCAAAACATGGGTTGACTCTTATCTGTCATCTTTACTAGAGCAGGCAAAACAATGCTCACAGAACTGAATTCTTTTTTACAGTCAGCCAGACCCATTCCTACTTTGACTAAGGAACAAAACCAGCTACCTGTTCCTCAGTACCACACTGGCATAGTGTTGATGCTCCTCCTCTCATGTGACTTGTTTGCAGGGAACAGAAAGTCGCATGCCAGACTGCTCCTGAGCTGACTCAATGACATCTCACCCTCTTCCCAAAAGTAGGCTGCATCATTGAATTTTCATGCTAATAATCACGACTAGTGGCAAGCTCTTTTATGCCAATTCTTCACCATGAGACCCATGGAGTTTGGCTTAGTATTCTCTATAAAACCACTACGGAGGAGGAGACTGAGAATTCATTAGAAGGAAAGATGCAGGACAGAAGTAAAAAAGAAGACTTTTTACAATGTAGCAGGATAGGAGTGCTGGCATCACCCCTTCCATTATTATTGTGATTATTTTAAAAGATTCTGAGTTAACAATCTTCTAAGTAAATGTAAATTATTTTGTGTTCTGAAATTCATCCTCAGAGTAGACTTGGGAAGATTATCAATTAACCTTCCAAGGTTAAAACGAAAGAAGAATGTTTTAACATTTAAATAGACAATGTATTTCAAGGCCTCAAGCGGGGGTAAAAATAAAGGCACTTTCTTCTCAGGGCAGGAAAGAGGGTAAGTGGGGAACCATTTTGAGATAATCCTTTGAGTTTCTTTTCAAAACAGCTGCTTTGCTGAAGAATCAAGAAAGAACGGAGGAATAAGTGTAAACATGAGACTGCTTGGATAGCAAAGAGATTCTCTCACCATATGGCAGAGATTGGGGATATACCTCTTCAGGAAATGAAGAGAGGGCCTTGTGAGCAGTATATCCAGCTAAATGAAATTTAAAAGATGTGCTTCAGCTGCTGTATGTTTTAAGCCAAATCTGCACAAACCATTTCATACATCTAGTTCATTGCTCAATTTTTGTACATTACCTCTTCTCATTGCTGTTCCTTTTATGGAGCTTTTGTTTACAAATTGAGGCAGGAGGTGGACTTCGCTCTTTGTGATATAGTTATATAAAACTTTAAGACATGTTAACTTTTCAGTTCTACACCAAAAACCAAGAAGCTTACCTGATTTAAAAAAAAAGTAAAAATAGTCCATGCCACAACGTTGCACAATTTCAAAAACTTTAGAACTTTGAAAATTTGGCATCAAAAATTATCCCCAAAACGAATTTTTGAAAGTCCACAAAATCTATGTAATGTTGCTAGAGTACCATATTATAAAGCAGTATTATTATTGCTGGATCACTAAGACAATGGCTTCTAGTTACATAAGAAATGTGAAAACATCACTTCTTGTTAATCCTTCTCCAACTCTCCTCCTCCACACTTAAGTAATCTCTGATCTTAGATATCGAAACATCATTTTTGTTAAACTCCTTAACCAAGTCTGTCTTAAATACATAAATATAATTCAACAGGACCATCTAAACCTTCTATATTGTCATATTTCTGTCTTTCCCCATGTTCTAGAGTCTGGAAAGAGATAATCCACATCAGTATCCAAAAACTACAACAACACCCTGTGCTTCTTGCACTGGCTACCGATTAACCAGCACAAACTGTGAACAGAAAATATTAAAGGAAGCATCTTGAATGTGGGTGAGCTAGGGAGGAAGAATCCATTTACTATATTTATAACAGACTTCTGAATTATTATGTATCAAAATATTATAAAAACCATGTTATCTAGGCAAGAGATGACAACAGCACCAGTACCAAGCAAGGGATTAGGAACAAGCAGTTCAGGTTAGAGGACTGACAGAAGATGCCAAGCAACTTCTGCAACCTCTGTGAGCCCACATTCCTCTTCTGTAACCCAGAGTAATCACACTACCACCCACATAGGTGGGGAGAAGTAGGGGAGATAAAGTATGTAACACACGTAGCTCAGGACCTGGCGCAGAGAATGAGCATCGCAAATCAACATTTTCTTCATCATCATCAACTCTGTCCTAAAATCCCGTGTGGCTCTTAACCCCTTTGTACATCTTTAATTAGCGAGTGCTGATTGGCACTTGCCATTCAGTCTGTTGTGTTATTTCCTTAAAGAATGGCAAGCAACTGTCTCACTCTCTTCTTTTTTTAATTCACTCTCTCCACGCTGTTCTACCACCCCAAGTCCCATTTATCATTTATCTTTCCAAGGAGAATTGTGTTTGAATAATGTGTGTATGTTTGTGTGGGGTAGAGTTACCTGCATAGTTATACGTGTCTCCCATTGACATCAATGCATGATAATCATGTTCTAAAGCTCCTCCTACCTTCCAAGTCACCCTCCTTGGTGCCAACCCATGTGTCAACTAATGTCAGCAGAAATAAAACTGTTAAATGTCCCTCAAAGAGACATCTGGCATGATTCATTAAACTCACAGTTCAGTTCAGAAAATCTTTATCAAGACTTTGATGCTGTGCCACTAGCTAGTGATAACAATGTGAAGCAATTTAGCCAGAGAAGTAAAAAGATAATTTCAATGTAATGTGATAAGTGGTATGATTTTTTAAAAGAAATCTATATAGGAGCTCAGGGTAAGATCACTAAACACACAGTAGAGAACAGGGAAGAATGGGGAAACAGACGTCAGGAAGGGCTTCCTAGAAAGGAACCCTCTGAGCTAGACAAATGAAGGGGCTTTCACGGCCTTTGAGAGCAAGTACAATGTGATGGGTATGTCACTGTACATAATTAGGTGACACTGGGATGAAATTTACCACTCAGGGAGTGGTGGAGATAAGCAACAAACCACAGAGGGCCTTGTATGGTGTGCTGAGGGTTTGGACTTTGTCCTGCAGATAATGCAAAGTCAGTGGAAGATTTTAGCCAGGATAACGACATGGTCAGACTTCTGTTAATAGCTCTAGATTGTGTGCATTAGAGTGAATCTGTAAAATTATAGAATCTACTGTTCATTTTGTTGGATGATGAAATGGACATCCTCAGAAGGATGCCCGTGCCACATGCCAATATAGTTCCATATACCTGAATTTAGGACATGGATCTCCTGTCCTGTCAGCAGGCTCTTTTTCTGAACTTTCCTGAATTACCCCTCAAATGCTAGGACACAAATCTTCAAGGAAAGGTGCAAAATTAAGCCCTTTTTAAATCTGACTCTCTGCCTAAGTAATTTACAAAAATAATACATGTCAATGTTTCTACCTCCTTCTCCTTTGGGCTTTAAAAGAATAGACTTATACATTTTTTTCTTTGTCTATGTCTAAAAGAGATTTCACATCTGCATAGCCTTGGCTCAAGTTTTTATGTTAGATCCTACTCTGAACTGAACCCAAAATTACTTCACACATTTCTGGTCTGGTAAATTAATCACTGAGATATCTGTAGTCAAAGATTCGGTCAAGAAACTTTAGGAACAAACTTTAGATTATAAAATGTTAGAAAACAGGAGCTGTTTTCTCTCTTTCACAAGTGCTTTGAACAAGTCAGCACTCCATCAAAAGGAACATAACAGTTTAATGTTCTGTCAAAGAATGGAATGCTTGTTTACCTGAAGTAATGGACTGATAAAAGTAACTTGCGTCTGTCTTGATTGATACAAAACTTACTCAAAGATTAACCTGGACAATCAAACTCTTACTCTAAACATAACTGACAAGAAAATAAAACCTGAATTCATTATGGAAACATTTCCAAGCTGTTGATTCTACACACTTATTAAATCCAACACATGCAAAAAAATAAAAATAAAAACAACAACAACAAAAAAACCCCTTTGAATGCAAAACTGCATTTTACTTGAAAGCAGCTAACATTTACCTCTGGTTTCTGGTACCTGTTCTGGTACCGGCCCTTCTCATGTATTAGCTCATTTAATCCTCACAAGCACCTTAGGAGTTAGACCCTAGTATAAACTCCATCGTACAAGTGAAAATCGAATGTAAGAAGAATTAAGTGACTTTAAGGCATTTGATTTGAAGAGGTGACTCCAGTTCTATGAGCCTCCGAAGCTATTAATGATCACACTATATACAAAAAGTAATTTGAGGCTCATTTTGGAAGGCATTAATAAATGTTAAGGTTTCATGTATTTGGAAAGATTAAATTTTTCATCACTCAAGGCTTAGAAAAATAATATGACTCTAGGCCCCTGAATAAGACAGTATAGTCTTTAGAGCATTGCTCAATTAATTACTACCTCTCTTGACTTTCTCAACAACTTGTGAGATCGCCAAGATGGGTGTCAGCATTCTTAGTTATAAAGGGGAATGCTGATCCCTGTTCAGGCCTTTTGTTAATCTCGGTTCACAGTTACGCAATTCCATTTCCCATAATCGCCCCTAACCTTGCTTACTTCTCAATGACAATAGGTTTTAAATTATTATAGCCATCTTACAAAAAGAATAAACAGACACAGAGCAGACAGTCTAATGCATACTGATGTATTTGCTGGCATAATCCATTCTCTAAAGATTACAAGTACCACTTATTGAGTATCACTTCTGGGTCAGACAACTTCCATATAATAACTCATTTAATCCTTGTGTTCCTCCAACTATGTACTATTACCCTTATAACCCCATTATATAGATGAGGATACTGAGGCCTAGAGAAACAAAGTAAATAACATACCATGGCCATAATAACAGAGTTAAGATTTAAGGCTCATTCTATCTAACTCCAAAGCCCTTTGAAAAGACATAATTTAGTGCTCAACAGTATAGCAGGAAAACATTAAGTCTGAAAAATATTTTTTATAACAGTACAATTCCATGAGTGACAATCACAAGTTAGGTATTCAACATATTATCTCCAGGTTAAAAAAGGAAGGGAAGGGATAAGGAAAGAAGGAAGAGAAAAAGAGTGAGGAAGGGAGAGAGAGAAGCTGCAAAGTATCATTCTTCCATTCTAGAGGTTAAGAAAAGGTTAAGCAAAGTTAAATAAATTGCCTAAGATCCCATGGCAAGCAAGAGTCAAGAGCCAGAGGTAAATCCTAGGTGCTTTCGACACAAAAGCCATGCTCTTCCCATTCTCCCTTGACAAGTGGCTGTATTTCTGTGGATGCTGAAAATGACTTCTCCACCCATATAGGGAAAAGTAGAGAATCACTCACTGGTTCAAAATGGGAAGGACTCATATTCTGTTACCCCAATTCCAGGTATAGCAAAGAACTTAGGAATGAATGCAGGCTCTGGATTCAGATTGCCTGGTTCCTAAGCCAGCTCCACCATGGATTCGTTTTGTGACCTTGGGAATGTGATAGAAAGAAATAACTTTGCTTTAGTAAACTTTCTTGCAATTATAATTATGCACATTTAGCTTTTTAAAAAGTTTTTGTTAAGGCAAGGAATATAAACAATTAAATTACTCAGGACTAAAGTGAATTCGAGGCTTGAATTACTTGGATAAATTGTTTCAACTTTCCCCTTCACTCGGGCAGTGGAGACTTTGCAATTAAAGTCACTTTCTTTAAGATAGGAGTCATCACTATTGATAAGCATTACCATTTGTTTAATGTTAATAACAACAGTAAACATTTATTTGGTACTTTGCATCAGGCACTGGACTAAGTGCTTTTCTATGGATTATTGCAGTTAGTCTTCACGACCACCTGTGAGAAATGTACTATTGCTCACTCTATTTGGCAACTAGGGAAACCGAGGCTCAGAGGTTTGCATGCTTAGCCAACCAAAGCAGAGCATCTGACTGCAGAGTCTGTTTGGTTAACCACACCTCTGTTCTGGCTCCCTCACCTGAATTCAGATGATGCCAGGACTTTCTAGCCAACACTTTCATTTGTACTAAACTGCTATCGCGTATGTTACAAGGTGACATTGCTGATAAGTATGCTCTGACAGTCATTTGTTAAAAAAAATGTAACATTAATGCAGAAATTAATTTTTTTTTACTACTAACACAGTTGGATTAATAATAAAAGGCCAAAACATAAATGGCTGGCATCTTTAAAACCCAGACGTAAGCCTGAAGACATTATTATTGAATAGTTTTCTAATATGATCACAGACATTTAAAACCGTCTTCCAAAATAGCATGTACAGTGGGTCAGAGCAAATTGATAAAAGTGATCTCTGAAATATCTTTCTTTTTCCAAGAAGTCATTTTGAAACACAACTTAAAAAATATTTAAAAATCTGCCATCTGCCAACAAAGTACCACTTTATTTGAAAGACACCAAGGTTTTGGGCAATACAGTAATTCTCAAATTCATAAAGTAAAATGGCATTTTTACAGTGTGCAATGGGCCTCCTCTACAACAGTCAGATGAGTCAGGCATAGGGTTTCCATTTGACAGCTCAGGAAACTGAGGCAGGAGAGGCTGGTGATGAAGCCCAGGCTCCCCGAATGTGGGAGTGCTGGAGTGGGGCTTATCCACAACCATTTACACTTCTGGGCAGTCCTGAGGAGGCTGGGTCAGAAGCACTCTGTCCCTCAACCAGAAGACTCAGTTCTGCCTGCTCTCTGTCTTCCTGGTATAAGATTAAAACTCATCATCATCTCCACACTCAAATTCAAAAACAAACCAAAAAAAGAAGCGCAAGCCTTACAAATTGTATGTATATGCATGTGTGTCTAAATATGGGTGTATTATATTGTAGTGAATAAGAGGAATCTGGTCTTTAGAATTAAACATGCCTGGCTTCAAATTCAAGCTCCTCCACTTACTTGCACTCTTTTTATTTTAATCTTGGGCAAATTTTCTTAATTTCTCTGAACTTTTTCTTTATTCGTTAAAAAATGATGTCAATAATAATATCTACACAACATTTTGCTAGAATCAAATGAGACGTATCTGTGCAGTTTGTGGCATGGTCCCTCATCCATGGTGAGTAATCAACAGATATTAACTTATTAACCAGTCTCATTATTTCCTTATTCAATAAACTGCTCTCTCACTTCTTAAGCAGCTTGTCCTTTGGCCTATTTTGTATAACTGCTTCCTTTCACAGAAAGGGGAAAAAGGTAAAGAAGATAAAATTGGGCAATTCTTTTTTAAGTTTGCTAAGAGTGTTTTAAGAATGTTTAAGATAGGTAATGTATAAATAAGGGAGTTAAGCTATTAGTCTCTAAGGATTATTTTAATTCATTTATCCATGAAAGTACTATAGCAAAGGCAGGAATTACTAACACTGAATTTACTTCTTACAGCATATGGATTTGCTGTAATGTTCCATGATTTGCTATTCTAGCAGAGAAGGAACTGATTATCTACTAAGTGCCAGTTGCTGTGACATTAAACAGTTCATCTCTTTTAATCATCACATCAATACTACTACTAGGTAATTACTTCCGTGCCCATTTTAAAGATTAGGAAAGTGAAGTTCAGAGAGAAAAACATACTGAGGGTCAGTACATGGCAGAACCAACACTACATTTCACCCATAACTCAGTCTAACGGATGCTATGCTCTCCTATGGTCTCCCAGTTAGTAAATGATGTTGCACAGTCACTGAAAATTAACGCTGCAACCTAACACGTCTGTGTGTATAAATTGTTAAACAATTGTACCTAGTACAATTGTTAAAATTTTGCCCTTAAAAAAAGAAAGAAAATCTCATAAAAAAATGTATTAGTACTTAACAACCTGAATCAGGCCTTCATTCTTTTCACAATGTTCCATGTATATTTATTGAGCAGCTAGTAGAAGCCACTCTGCGAAGTAACTGCAATCATGAAATTTTTATTGTCCAAAGTCTTTTACTAGCAGCTGTTTTTAATATCGGAATTGTATTCGGTTTTGATTTAATGTTCTCATAAACAGAATGTGTATCTTTGAAGTACTGAATAAGCCACACGAAATGCACTGTGGTTGTGCCAGCTGAATCTCTTTGTTTGATAATCTTGTCAATAAATACCTGGAATTGGCAGGGAAAACACCTTATCTTAGTTTCCTCATCTGTGAAAAGGGATTTAAAAAAATAGTACCTACCTCCCAAAGGAAAAGTTCTATGAATTAATTAATCTTGGAACTGTTTTCTACTAAGTGCCATTTTGGCATGATCTATTATCAGTATGGTTTTATTTTATGAGAGTGGTAGAAGCTATTTAAAATGGCTACACATTTAAATGTCAAACACTTGACACATATTACAGTAAATTTTATTCCAAGTTGAATCATTTATGTGTGACATTTGTATAGAAGTGCAAACAATAAATGGTTAAATCAGTCTCGAATTTCAAAGTCTAACTGTTTAAAAATAAAAAAGAAAATAAATAAATAAATGCAAAGGGCTTAGAAGAGGTCCTTATATTGTGAGCATTAAATAAGGTCTTACTATTATTATTATTATAAGCTATTTCTAATTTTAAATTAAAATTTTCTACAGCGAAATGTACATATACATGAAATAAGTCAAGCCAACTTTATAAAGGCCTAAAAATAACTTTTTAAAGAAAGGACCCAAGTTTTTCAGATTAAAACAGAAGAGAGAGGTACACTATTTTTAAAGTATTATTAGGGCATGGAGTACTATGGCTTCATTACATTACAAACAAATAGGTACTAAAGTTTTAAAAACATTTTCCTGGGCAGGGGTTAAGAATAAAAAGTGTATATATAATTTGTTACAAAAACAATAGGAAAATTATATAAACTCTATTTTGTAGTTCTGTGCTTTTCTACACAGAATTAATTTCATCCAAATATTTAAAACATTATGCTAATAAACTCCTTTTCATTTTTCATGAATGTTGCCTAATCCCTTCATTATCCACGCTTTTTTTTTTAGTTTCCATTTTGGGGGTACCTGTAAGCAGAAGACACCAGCCATTTCCCTGTTCTGTGATAATTTATCTTTCTAACAAACAGCAGAATGACATATGTGTTAGGGTCAGTCCTCTGCCTAACAGAACACATCAAAGATCTCTGGGTAGGGCCCACCAAATACAGCATTTTTCTAAAATCACCAGAGATCCAAACTAAAGCAATCACAGAGGTTTTGGTTGGTCATCAAAAAAGGAAATCCCTAATGTGTTTACCATTTCAGAAGCGTTAAATTGTAGGTTTACACAGAACCATAAATAATGACGGATGAGTGCTGAGGTTTGTTTTGCAATCCTTGGGTTTTTGAGATCACATTAGAAACTATTTTATATAAAAACATCTCTAGTCTCCCTTTTCCCCACTCCTCCATCTAAAGTTCTGCAGTGAATATAAATTTTGACAGCCATTACATCCATATGGGCAACACAACCCAGGAGAGCTTTTATAACAAAGGACACTTTCTCTGTAACACTCTCTCGGAAGCCAAGGAATCTGAGTGTATGTTCACAAGGCAGTTGTTTGGGCACTGAGAAAGGGACCCCAAGTAAACAGTAGAAAATTGAGCACAGCAGGGCCCTGAGAGGTTCCTTTAGGATAGACAATCACTATTCAGTTGTAATTGTTACTACTACTCAAACACAGTCAGGTGAAACAAGCCAATGATGAGATGTGATTCAGGCCTGGAGTTGAGTAAAGACACTAAAATGGAAAAGTCGTTTGCTTCCGAAATTTTACTTCAAGATGAAGAAGAGGCAAAAGTTCTAATCACCCACAGGGCTTTTGTTCAGAAGATGAACTTCTGCTCTTGAAAAGGCAACACAGTATGTGTACACAAAGACGAACACAACGCCCCCTTCCAGGCTGTGCTCCTTCCTTCCAGGTTTGCAAAGTGACACAATTATGCAGTGGGAATGCCCTTTCTGCAAAGGTGAAGCCAGGCTTGCTTTTTCAAGTAAGCACTGCCAATGGATTTGCTGTTGTCTTTTCAAGCCCTTTTGCATGGTCGCCCTAGAGAGCAAAGGCATTCTTTGAGAGGCAACCAGCAGATTTTTGAGCTGCTGTCTATGTACCCAGAACACAGAAAAGCCTACCTAATTGCCCTCTTCCTAGTATGACCGTGTTCTAATCAGCAGCGCTCAAGAGTGCCAAGGCAACAGCTACATGTGCAAAGTCAAGTGCTGAATTCCTGCATCCCGATAACTGAGTGATAGCTATTGCTATTTTTTTTACTTGTCTAGAGTATTGTCTTAGTTCTGAACTTTGTTTTGTTGTGGGTAACTCACTAGACTGCCAGCACTTGGAGGAGAAGAGCATTATTGTCATGGCTCTATTTTCTGAGGAATCTATGGCCTCTTGGCTGGAGGGGGATCCAGCTGATTTTTGAATATTTTCATGTCAATACCAAGAAAAGGAATGCCATGGCTTCTGACTACTAAGAAAAAGCAGCTATTGGCTACTGGGTTTGCCCCAGCTCTCAGCAAAGGAAAGGAGGCAAGCAAGACTTGTTCCAGGGGTGGCACTGGACCCTAGCAAAAGCCAGGGAAAGGAAAGACTTGGCAAAGTATCATGCACAGGAACCGTCTTTCTCTGAGGCTCCCTCCTGTTTCGACCTATATCGCCACCTGCAGCTTCTCAGCTTCACTATCTTCTCAAAATTAACTCTAGGACACAGACGCAGAGATTCTAAGAGTTAGTGACTCTCCCAAGGTCACACGCCTTGAGGCAGAATGAAGGGCACAACCCATTGCTCTGATTCCCCCCACCAATGCTCTTTCTCCTGCATCCTCGATCCCTCCTTGGTTTGCTCTCTCCATTCCAACTCCATGCACACAGACACTGCAGACCACAGGTGCAGGAAAGGCAGGCAAATACAGGGAGGTATCTCCTTTTGTAAGTTTATCTCCTCGGCTATCTGACGTTGCCTTAGAATTCTTCCTTACTTACATAACTTAAAAAATTAGAAGAGAGAAAGTAAACATCCTCTTTAACCACGGATTTTGCTGAAATAGAAAGGTGTAAATACCATTCTGGTTACAGAGAAATATCAAGTAGCAGATGAAATGGCTAAAAGTAGAACAATTCTAAATTTAAATCTCCTTCATTTCTCCCCATTGGCTTGTTCCTAATCATAAAACAATGATTATAATTTATATTCACACTGAGGCAATGGCTACATAAATCTCAGAACCCAGGGAAGCTTAAATGCCATCTGGTTCAAATCTCTATTCTACTAATATCTTAGAAATAGAGAATTTTAAAACCAGAAGGCACTTAGAAATCACCTAGTCCTACTTTGTCATTTTACAATTTAGCAAACTGAGATTGGAAGAAGTTCAAATAACTTCCCCAAATCATATAACTTAATATCCAGGTTAATAAAAGAGCCAACATGCCAGCCTAGAAAAATAGTAAAATGTAGCCAAAGGACAAAGAGAGCTACATAACCAACAGTCTTTCTTTAGATGACACATATTGTGATTTTTCATAAAGAACCGTGAGCCCTAATTATAAGAACATCATTCCCCCACATCTTTTTTTTTTTTCTGTAGAGAAAGAAATAGGTAGAGATGGGATAATAACAATTCTCTCAAACTCCAGCCCCTGTAAACAGTTTTTAGTATGCCCATAATTAAGTGAAAAGGCAAACATATCTTGCTGCATCTATAAATCAGTAAGGCTACAGTCAATGGTTTCTATGAAACAAAGTCTATACAAAACAACTCTGAAAGCAGCATATATTATAAAAGTATCTTGGTGTTCCCTCAATTTGTTTTATAAATTGTTCTGACTACACACGTGACTAAGACCAAGAACAGAGTCTCCTGCAGCTGCTCATGATCCAAGTGCTAGAAAAGAAAGATAAAAGATCACTCCTCAGAGATTTATATCCAAATGCTTTACCCTAATTTACGAAAAGGAACATTAAGATAATCCAAAAAAGAAAAAAAAAAGTCTCAAACTTACATAATGAAAAAAAATGTCACTGCATGTTGCCTGGTAAAGACAACAAAGACACCCTGCAGAAATGAATGCGTGGCCTCACTCAGAAGAGCAAATGCAAGAACACCAGGGATAGGAAGCTGACCAAGACTCTTTAGTCTAAAATAAGATGAAATAAAATAAACCGTTAGAATTTCGAAAGCAAGAGTGTGAAAATATGAAACAGAATCAGTGACAGTGATAATATTTCCATTTTTCTTTCTGTTTTCTATTCTAATTCTCTCATTCATTTTTGCTTTTAAAGAAAAACCTTAAAGAACTTGACATCTCTTATGCCCACATATCACCTTGGTTTTCACACATACCTGGTTCGATGTGTGTTAATTACGGTCTATAAAGAGATATCAGACTATAATGGGAGTCACTGAATCAGTGGGTCTAGATTCAGGCAAACTTGGTCTCTGTGCTTTGCTCCTTAAGCAGCATTTACCTGCAATGGCCAGTTTTACTCTGGCTTATAAAAGTTAGCCAGAGGCACTCTCTTCTCAGGAACAGTAAATTCACACTGTAACTACAGTAAGCCTCCATGCCAGTATAAAGACATATATAAAATCTCATTTAGTCCATACAACCACCATGTGAGAAAAATCTTTATAACTAATTTATAATCATCATAAAGATTTTAAACCGGAAATTTCAAGAAGTTTAACCATTTGCCTAAAGTCATTTGTCTCACAGGTGGTAAAACAGGAATTAAAATCTAGGTCTTTGGAGACTAGAGCCTAGAATCCTTCCATTAACCATATTTTAGGTGTTCCTCAGACATGGAAAGGGAAGAGCACAGCCAGTGAAATTCACTAATCCATGCAAGACACCTCCAATACTCAAACTTGCTATTTGGGCAAGGATTTTTTTTTTTTTTAATGTGATTTATGATGATGGGAAGATTTCAATCACCTATTATTAAAATACAAATGCTACTCACAATTTGTTATCTCAAATCAGCAGTTAGACATAAATAAAATTTAGCAATTTTAATTGGTTTGGCCCAGACTTTCAGATTTCCATATGGTTATTTTCCTTGTTTTATGTTAAATGTAATTGACTTAGCACTTGGGTTTTAAAGTCTTGGCAAAATGTATCAATTAAAAGCTACATAAATTAGAATTATTCAAAGCACACATTCCATACTGAGTGATCTTAAAAACAGGATTCAAAAATGCTCTTTTCATAAATATGTTACTTTTTTTTTCTATAAAGTAAACTTGCATCGTCACCCCATGACAAACTTCATACAGACAAAAAATGGATATTTTCTTTGGAGTAGCACAAGCTAACATTCTATTTGCTTCTTCTCTGAGAGCTAATGTGCCTAAAATGGCCTTTTCTGCATTGTTTGTAAGATGAATTTTTCCTATCTCAGTATTTCTGAAACTGACAGCAGTCATGAGAACTCTCACAAACCATCCCCAAACTAAAATGTATGCATAACATCGATAAACGTGACACCTGGCACTTTTAACCAAATCTTAATCAGTGTTGCAAGATGTGGCACCCCAATTGTTATTTAATAAACCAGTATATTGGAGTATTGTTTAAAAAATCATTATATATTGAAAGAGATGGTCTTTCTAAGCCAGAGCCACAATTCCCTTCAGAAATTATAAAATCACACAATATGGATAAAATACAATCAAACAAATCTTAAAAATGCAAAACACATTCATTCCTATAGACTTGTGATTAAATTTATTATCACAATTGCTCCTCGTGACTATTGCTTATTTAATTTTCCCAATACTGAAGTTCATCACTGGTGCTAAACAAATGAAAGAATCATTCATCAAACCCCAAGTAGCTGTTGATGGAATTTTCACACTTATTTAGCTTGACTGACAGGCCAGAATGCCTAGTGTCCTTAGGATTCTTAGAGAGCTATGCAGTTCAAATTAAAGTTCTTTAAAAAATATTATTCAATTCTCTTTTTATATATTGGGTATTGGCAGACTACAGAACCAGCTGCCTTATAATAGAACTCTGGTATTGATGCCATGTTTATAAACCACTATTCAAACTACTGAATGTTAATAGATATTCCTCCCTCACAAGGATAACTTGAGATTCAGAACAACAATTGATCCTACTTCTTAGTGTACAATTTACTTATGCTACTCTGCATCCATGAAGCGTGGCATGAAAATTTCTTTGTAACTTTTGGATTAGAAACTTTGACAACATGAAAGAGGATCTAATCCCCTCCTCCATTTCCACAGATTATTTGATTGACTCTGTGCTATTTCCAGTGTCCCCTTTTTCAGTGACAGGAATGTGGGATTGCTAGAAGTATCCTTAAGGGAAACCTTGAAGGTCATTAGATCCAAGGAATGAATGCCTTCATTCAACAAAGGCACTGCCCTCCTTTGCCTGCAAGCCCCTTAACATCAGCAAGTTCCCCCAAAGGGCCTGCACTTTAACTTGGTCTGAACAGGTCACATTTCTAAAATACTTAGCTGTCTCAAATGTCTCTGGTCGGCAGCATTGAGTCACCAATGCCACAGCCACAATGTTTCAGGCTAGATTGACCTCTTTCTAGTTTTCAATGGAATTATTCCATGTAATCCGATTTACACAGCCATTTAATCAAAGCGAGAAAGCAGATTACAGAGCTCACATTTGTTTTGCAAAGCAAGGGTGCAAGGATCATCAATCCTACTCATTCTCAAAGTGACTTGATAGTACATCGCCCCGCTTTGGAGTGTTGGACATTAACCTGATCTGTCTCCTGTGTTCTTGTTTAAATAGAAAGGTTAGGCTCTTTTCCTGAACTAGAAGGTAGTGGTTTCTCCACCCAGACCTCACCACTACCATTCACATGAGTAGATGCTACTATAAAAAAGGAAATTTCCCGACCCCTGCTTACTATTCCACAAAGCACAAAGCTTGTACAAATGAAGGTATTACAATAAAAAATTTTCCTTTGTTGCAAGAATCTAGCATCTGCATTTCAACAGCAAGCACACTGTGGTGATCCCAGGTGTGGTGTTTAGTGCTTTTCCTAAAAGCTAACCTGCTTGCAAGCGAGGAGATAGGCACTCCTTTTCTCTTACAGAGTGCTCTAGAAACTACACAAACCTTTCAGCCAGGAAATGTCCCTTCCTCCAGCCTTTTTCCACACAGGTGCAAGGGGCTAGAATATTTTCTTCCTACTGTGTACATTTCCAGGCCTAGATATCTATTTAAAATATGATGCTAAGCAGATCACTTAATAAAGCATTTTCAGCACATTGATGCTTTCATTCCAAAACCCCCTATTTTCCTTTACCCCCACCCCTTCAATACATGTCAGGAATTGCAATCTCCGATAGAACCTCTGGGGGGTGAAAGGGCAGCCTTACTCAACTTGAGGCAGATAACACAGAACAATTCCTAAGGGGAGAAGTGAGAAGAGGTAAGAACCTCCAGTGGTGGGAAAAAAAAAAAAAAAAAACACAAACTGTGGATGGGGTCACCGTGGCGGCCCTTTCCAAACGAAGAACCAGATATTTGTTTCAAGGGCGAAAAAAATCTAATTGTACCCCTGGGCGGTGCTTTACCCACAGTGCTTTATGTATAATGCACAATTTAGCAGCACTGGGAATTATCTCAATAACTATCATTAGAGGGGCCCATTTAAAAAAAAAAAAAACCTTTTTCTCTTTTATAGTGAAAGAAGGAGCATGCACTGTGCATGCACCGTGGAGGTATCGAGAGCTGTGGGAGAACCCACCCAGAGCCACAGACTAGGCAAACACTGTGGGAGCCAAGTTTCCCGGGCGGGCCGGGCGGAGAGCGCTGCCGCTTAGGGGCTCCAGTTGGCTTCGCTCCCGCGCTGCACCCGCACCGCGCCCCGCGCCCACCTCGGGGCTGCACAGATAAATCTGAGCGCGAGAGTGAGCTAGGGTGGTGCGTGGGGAGCTGTTTCATAATGTCCCGGAATTGACGGGAAAACGTCTCCTGTGCAAAGACATGCCTTCCCGGGATAACTTAAACTGTCCAGCCAAAAAGTCGATCCTTCCAGCAGACGGGAAATGCGGTTTTCGACTGACAGCTCCAATCTTAACTGCTGCGGCTCCAAACTTGACACGGGCTCCCTCTCTTCACTCCCACTCCTTTTCTCCCTGGCTCACCCGGCCGCACGGCTCCGGCTCGCACACGACGCCTGCCTCCCCCGCACCCTCTTGGCTCGCCCGACAGGCACAGCCCCGCACGCCCCGGCTGCCGGTCCCGGGCGCGCCGGCCTCCGCGGGGCTCCAAGCGCGATATCCTTGGAGAGCTGCGAGCTCCCAAGCGTGTCCTACTCACTTGTGTCTTCTTCATAAGGAAAGGCAGCGCTGCGATCCAGCCCAGGCAGTGGTGTGGCGACTCCGTTTAGCTGTTCTGGAGCTCCAGCATATTGCACGAGCAGCGGCGGCAGATAGTCCATGCATTGGGTAGCCCGCGCGCAGCGCCCTCTCCACTGCCCGTGCTTTCCGCAGCGTTCCCGGTCCCGGCGCGAGGCGGCGAGTGAAGCCCCGGCAGCCGCGCCGCCGGCGCTTTTATATAGCTCCCTCCCGCCCGCTGAGGACACGCCTCCTATCCTTCCGGAGCCCCGGGTAGGCGAGATGCCGGCAAGGGCGCGGGGGGAGACTCGGAAGGGCTGCCAGAGCACGGCAAATGTCCCAGAAGTTGGACGGATTAGACCAAGCGCTTCCTCTCGCCTGGGGCCACCGGGCGCGCACCGGCGGGCGGCCCCGAAGGCGCGGGGACGCGGAGGGCGAAGCTTAGCAACCCGCAGCCGCTACCGGGGCAGCGCGCTGGGCGCAGCGAGTCCCAGCTCGGTCTCCCGGCTCCGCCAGGGCTCACCTGGCACCGCCCGGAGCCAGACAGAATACCTCGCGCACTGGAGAGGGCCTGGACCTCCCTCTTGGATGTGGAGTTGGTGCGGAGTGCGGTGCTCTTGCTTCTGAGCAAAGAATTCACCCCGCACCACCTTGGGGAAGTAAAGTTTAATGGAGATCTATAGTTAGGCCATTGTTTTACCCCCTCTATTTTTTTAAACAATTACTTCAGTGAATGAATATTTGATAATTAAAAGAATTGTTGACTCAAGGTTAAGCATTGGTAAGGGAGATGCTGTTTTCAGAATGGCTTACTGCTATGTCTTTAGAAATTAAGATTGAAAAAGAAGCTATAGATTATTAAACTTTCAGGTTGCCAACACAGCAAGGGTTTTGAAAGCAGTACTTTTTTGTTGGAGAAATTTTTGAAATGGGAAAGATAATGGAACAATAATAACAGCTAACACCATTATGTGATGCACTTATTTATGTACCAGATGCCATGCTAAGAACTTCATATAAATTATGTCATAAAATCGTTTCCACAAACCTACTATATAGGTCCTATTATTTTTATTCCCATTTTGTGGATGATGATACACAGGCTTAGAGAGTTTAATTTTCCCGGACTACCATAGCTAGTAAATAGCAGAGCTCTGATTTAAATCTATGGGCTTTAAAAAATACTTAAATAAAATATTTTATTGATTCCCCAAAATGCTCCTTTATTTGTTCTTATAACTGGAGAACATCAGAAAGCATTTTATTAATTTCTTAAAATGGTAACTAGATATTAGCATCAATAATCTTTGGGAGCAAGAATAATATGTGAATTTAGGAATTTATTTTAATAAAAGAGTAGGATTTCAAATTTGCCTTGATTAGTTCAGGTGCCTGTGTTAAATGTGAATATACCAAATCTATAACCATGAGAGGAGAAGATAAATAGATTTTGAAGCTCACCCTGTTAGGTTTTTTTGTTTGTTTGTTTTCTATTGCTGCTATAACAAATTAACACAAATTTAGTGGCTTAAAACAACACAAACTTATCTTAGAATTGGAGATAAAAATTTCAAAATGGCTCCCATTGGGCTACAATCAAGGCTGCATTCTTTTCTGCAGGCTCTAGGCAGAATCCTTGCCTTCCAGCTTCAAGGGCTGTCCTGATTCCTTGACTCATAGCTTCCTTCATCTTCAAAGCCAGTAGTGGTGTGTTGAGTCCTGAGGTCAAACCATTCTCATCTTCCTTCCTGCCTCCCTCTTCCACTTCAAAGGACCTTTGTAATTACATTGGTCCCACCCAGATAATCCAGGATAATCTCCCTATTTTACTGTTAATTGATTAATAAACTTAATCTATCTGTAGCCGTAATTCCTCTTTGCCATTTAACTGCCATGTAACAAAACATATTCATAGACTCCAGGATTTAAGACATGAATGTCTTTGGGGGCCTACATTCTGTCAACTACACTGAGTAGTAAACAAGTTGGGGGAGAACAAGAGTGAAGTACGGACTCAGTATGTCACTGTACATCCTTCATCGACTGCTTCACTCCAGAGTAGCTTCAGGGTTCCCCAACTAGAAGACGACCTCCTCCTCCATCGTCAACAAAAATAAATATTTAAAGAAAGGACCACAAGAAAAGTTGAAAGTATTAAATAATTGTTTTTACATTCAATCACAAAGGTGCTGCAAACCATTTTCAATAGAGGTAGAAAGAAGGCTAAAAACAGCAGCAAATACGACAGTATTGGGAAATCATTTGACTGCTGACTCCTCCCTGGTAATTTCAATCTTAACACAACCAGCCCTTAGGTGTAATTTTGCTTTGCCAGGATCTTGCAAACATCTGCATGTATATTGTGCACAAAGAGCTGTGTTTCTGAAATTTATCATTATGGTCTAATGGAAAGGGAAATAATATTGAGGAAGGTTGGTTGTATTTCAGATTCTAGGGCAGGCTCTAAAACCTTGCCTCAAATCAAGGGTTAAACAGTGTGGCATCCATAAGCATAAAAATTCCCAAGATTATGTTAGGTGGTACACAGATGAACATTTTGTTTATCAAGTACAAAGATACTAAAATGTATATTTAAAAAACGTGTATAAATAGCACATCAAACATAATTCCAACTTGATACTTGCTTAAAATTTTTTTGTATATTAAATGCTTTTATTCAGAATTAGTATAAATATATGAAATATCAAAAAGAGTTGCTTAATTTGGATATCTGAGGCCTGGCAAACATTTATTTTCTTTTTTTAATGATTTTTTTTGAAGTCAAGTATTTTATTTTTTCCCCAACTGTATTAAGGTATATTTGATGAATAAAAATTATATATATTTACCATGTACAATGTGATGTTTTGATATATGTATACATTGTGAAATTTTTAAACAAGTTAATTAACATATCCATTACCTCTCATAATTATCATTTTTGGAGGGTGAGATAATTTAAGACCTAATCTTGGTAATTTTCAAGTGTAGTTGTCCCTTGGAATATGCAGGGAATGGTTACAGCGCCTTCGACGTATACCAAAATCCACGTACACTAAAGTCCCACAGCCAGCCTTGCAGAACCCACGGATATAAAAAGTAGGCCCTGCCTATTTGGGTATAAGTGGACCTACACAGTTCCAATCCGTGTTGTTCAAGGGTCAACTGTATACAGTACATTATTATTAACTATAGTCACCATGCTGTTAAACAAATCTTCAAAGTTTACACATCCTAACTGAAACCTTGTACCCTTTAACAGACATACCCCCATATCCTCCCCTAAAATGTCTTTTAGTGTCAATTTAAATTCACTTTAATGTATAACATTAAGTAAATAATAACTAGTACTACAGGAAGATGGATATGACAAAAATCATCAAGATGGTATGCCAATTACTAAAGCCTGGGAAACAATGATCTAACCATACTAATTTTGTGAGATCAATAGGAAGGAATGGTCTGATAAGTTGGACCAGGTTTAAAGAAATCATGCCAGGGACCTATCAGAAATCCAGCTCAATTTCTTTTCATTCAACTCAACTGTACATGCTGTATTCATTTCCTAAAACGCCCTGTCACTCTCTTCTCTTCCTACCTCCTTCCTTCCTCTCTCTTCTCTCTCAGTTCTCTCTGTCTCCCCCTCCCAACTCCACCATTCTATGGCTCTAGCTACATTAATATCATCACTGACTTTCTCACCCATAACTGTATCTTTTGTTGTCCTCATACTGCTGCATTACAGTTTGTTGTACAATACTTGAAATTAAATCAAGAGAATATAAAAGCAGCTATCCAAGAGATTAGAAAAGGCTAGTATGCAAATAAAAGATTTTAGGTAAGCTTCTCAGGAGGTCAGATGGGTCAGAAAAACTGAAATCTCTTCTTAAGGCTGGCTCTTGAGAGGAGACACAGGCCACGTTTCAGTCCCTAGCAGAAGAAAACTAGAGAGCTACTTAAAAGTAAACTTGAGACAGGATTATGTCCCAGGAGGCATGGGGGATGTTTTCTCATGGAAATATTAAGTTCATTCCCGTTATACAGTTCAGGGAGTTCAACATTTAACACCCTGAGTAGAAAGTTATTCCATGATTATTTAGTCTTTACTTGCATATGTTCAATGCTAGTTTGTCCATCATGCTATTTTTGATTAATCTAATTTCGGAAAGCTTTTTGGGGAGGAGGACTTTATCATTTTTATTCTTAAGAGGCAGGTCTAATTTAGTAAACAAATCTTGTAAGTCTTATCTTGTGCATGTGAAACATCTCTTGTTCATTCACCACTTTGCAGCTATCCTCTTTAGACACACACGTTGTTTTCAGTATCCTTCAAACTAACACTGATACTGACTGAGCAAGCCAGACCAGAGGGATGCCATCCACATTTGTCTTCAGGTGACTGAGGGAGGGGGAAAAAGGACAAGGATAAAAATCACCCTTGATCATGTAACTTCCTCTACTGAAAATTCATTGGTGGCTCGCCATTGCTCTTATGATAAAGAAGTAGGCAGCATAGCAAAGCCTTCGGTACTTCCACAATCTGGTTCCTGCCTGACTGTCAATTCGTAGCATGCTCCTATTTCTCCAGAGGCAGGAAGCTTCTTTTCTTCCTCATAATTCTCTCCCATCTCAGAGCATTTGCATTCTGCCTCTGCTTGTACCTCTTTGCTCTACCCTTTTGTTTTTGCTTCATAAATATCTCCTCATCATTTAGATCTTGACTCAGTATTCGCACGTTCCCTTCCTCAGGGAGGCTTTCCCTGATCTCTTTGATTTGGTCAATCTCTCCTCTTATTATAAATTGCAGCATGAATTCCCTCTCTTTTACAAAACAGCTGAAGTTTCACATTTGTTTGTTTGATTATTTGGTTAAAGTCACTATGATTGTCCTTGCTCATTATTTTATCTTTAATGTCTAGTACAGGGAGTAGAACACAGTGAATCTCTTAAATGTTGGCCTAATTAGTTTACTGATGGCAGATATGAGCTAGGAATTGGGCTAAGCCCCTAGTTTATACTATGTCACTAACTTCTCACAGCAATCAGGTAATGGAAATAAGTTTTCTGTTCGATAAATAAGGAAACTGAGGATCAACAGGTCAAGTGATTTGCTCAAGATCCCTTAGTTGGTAAGTGGACAAAAAGCATGACCTAACCCAGACATGTGGACTATAGTTAGGATTTTTTTTAATCTACCCAGCACACTTTTCTCTCAATCTTCTTCCATCATTAGCACCCCACTTTCACTCAAGAATTCACACTATTCTGTGTCTTTCAGGAAGGACTGTCATTCATGAGACCTTGTTCTCCTGCCTCCTCCCACCTCCCACTATAGGGGGTAGGCTTAGGACCCAGATCCTTCCAATGCCATGACTGGTTCAGGGACGGGTACATCATGTGAAATAGGCCAACAAGAGTCCACTGTGGGTCTTTTCTGTTAGAGATAATGGTGAGAACTTCCTCTTTCCTATGGAATTGCCAACCTACAAGAATGCGAAGCCTCCTTTACCTATGTGAAGGTATGTAGTTTTGTCATCATTGAAAATGGTGAAAGACATCAGTTCACAGAATATTCTTTGAATAATTCAAATTTTCTAATATTCATGGAACACCATAAAACTTTGTTTAGTTCAGATTTTTCTTGATTATGGATTAAAAATTAGCAATATTACCAAGGATAGTAAATACTTTTTTTTTTTTTTTTTCTGAGACAGAGTCTCACTGTGTTGCCCAGACTAGAGTGCCGTGCCCAGACTAGAGTGCCGTGCCGTCAGCCTAGTTCACAGCAACCTCAGACTCCTGGGCTCAAGCAATCGTCCTGCCTCAGCCTCCCGAGTAGCTGGGACTACAGGCATGCGCCACCATGCCCGGCTAATTTTTTCTATATATTTTAAGTTGTCGATTAATTTCTTTCTATTTTTAGTAGAGACGGGGTCTTGCTCTTGCTCAGGCTGGTTTCGAACTCCTGAGCTCAAACAATCCACCCGCCTCAGCCTCCCAGAGTGCTAGGATTACAGGCGTGAGCCACCGCGCCCGGCCAGTAAATACTTAAATTGTTGGTAGTTGGTCTTTTTTCCCCTTTATATTGTGTCCCCAAAATAATTGGAGGACCAAGTTAAAAATCTACAGTAAACAATTACATTCTCGAAAAGCGTTGACCCTGTACAATACCAAATGAGAGAGATTTTTACTTTTTTAACTCCTCGTGAAATTCTAGAAATGTTCATATTAACTCAGAATGTTCTATTTAGTGTTATCAATAAATATTGACCACATATCATATGGAATTTGGTTGACAAAAAATAAAAAATAAATTAGTGGTCCATGGAGATCATTATAATATGGATAAGTAATTATACTCCATGTCTATTAAATAATCAAGAAGTTATTGGCTATTATGATCCAATGAGAAAGTGGGATTATCAAGAAACTCTAAAAGAATAAATTTATTTAAACATTCTAGTGGAGACCTGAGGGACAATAATCCAATAGATCTTAGAATTTCCTGGTACATTTCAAAATTACTAATTTGAATTTGCATAAATAACTCCAATTATTTATTCATTAATTCACTTGTGTGACAAATATTTTAATACATCCAGATGGTATTATAATTTTCTAAAAAATTAATATTTTTTCTAAAACATCATTTTCTTCTGAAACACATTATTTATAACTCATTTCCTCTAAAACATTATTTTAATATTACATCTAATAGTTTCCTCCAAAACATATTATTTATTCCCATTGTCACTGCCCTACTTCAGAGTCTCTTGAATATCATGTAAATTATTCACCAATTGTCTTCCTGTATTTGGTCTTTTCTTATCACACGTAGTCGATTTCAACATTGTTGCCAAAGTTATGTCCACGTGTAAAAATATGGTCATGTCACTTTACTGCCTGTAAATGTATTTTTGCTCTTGGTGCCTAGAATAAAATCTAAGGCACCTCACAATTTGGTCATAATATTTATAGTTCCCTATGCTCATCTATTGTACTGTCTAGCTCCTTCCAACTAACCATACTGGACTTTTCAATGTTTTCTCATGGACACTGTGTTTGCATTTTTCCTTTAGCATAGAGTAGCTTTTCCTCCATTTTCTGCCTGAAATCTTCTTTTCATCATTCGAAGCCTGGTTCAACTATCACTTCCTTTTTGAAGTAGAGTGATTTCTGGCTTCTCACAGTCTTAATTAGGCTTACCATTAATGCGAAAATTAATTCTCAATACTGCCCCTACTCAGTAAAGGAGAAAAGGATGTTGCTTAAAATGTACAGAGTGGAAGAATAAAATGACTTGTGGAAATTTGATGGAAACACTGTAGAGAAAGAATATGCATATAGGACGAAGGTTAACTATGTTTTCATTATTTTTCTGTTATTAAAAATTTAATTAGGGGCCGGGCGCGGTGGCTCACGCCTGTAATCCTAGCTCTCTGGGAGGCCGAGGAGGGCGGATTGTTTGAGCTCAGGAGTTCGAAACCAGCCTGAGCAAGAGCGAGACCCCATCTCTACTAAAAATAGAAAGAAATTAATCAGCCAACTAAAAATATATAGAAAAAATTAGCCGGGCATGGTGGCGCATGCCTGTAGTCCCAGCTACTCGGGAGGCTGAGGCAGGAGGATCGCCTGAGCCCAGGAGTTTGAGGTTGCTGTGAGCTAGGCTGACGCCACAGCACTCTAGTCTGGGCAACACAGTGAGACTCTGTCTCAAAAAAAAAAAAAAAATATTTAATTAGCATAAGTATTTTCAACTTATGATTTAGAAACTTTAGAGAAAATTTAGAGATTTTGGGAACTGTGAGTCATTTCATGGACATAGATTTTGAAACTGGAAGAGAATTTTGATAAAATGTAGTTTGTACAATTAGTCTACAGACAGTGAAACTGAGGTTACAGCTGCGCTAATTTATGGTGGAATGAAGGGTACAACCCACATCTCCAGACTTGACTTATGAAATACTTTCTGGCTAGTCTGCAAGCAGTACTTCCACGGAGTCAAATTCAAAGAGCAAATATTCTAGCTTTGTTTATAGTAAAGAGTGATTCATTATTACTGAGACAATGACTTTAAGATTATCAGAGAAGAATGTCTACAGAAGAAGAAAAGTTGGAATTGATTTTCTAAATTATATATATCTTCTATGAATGTAGTTTTCTATACTCTACATTCCCAGAATATAGGAGACTGTTGAATACATGTATTTTAGATACTCAGATACCATGTAATGTCATAACTTTTATATATTTTACCATGGGTCCCTCTTTTCCATAACCACGTAAGAAATAAATCGTGTAATTGTACATTTTTGCATAATTTTAGGTTATCTCTTTCAGATGTGTCCCATAACTTATAATGTACCAGAGAAGTTAATTTAGGTTGGTGTTTTGGGCAGTGATGTTATCCTTTTCAATTATTTGATTTTGAAAGAGATTTGTGATTCATTTTTCTGTTCTACTTTTAAAATGTGTGTCCTCTAATGAATCATCTAAATGAGAAGTTTCTAAAGCATGGCTTATATTTTAATTGAAAAGTAAATTTTGTATGATTCTTGAAATGACAAAGTTAGTAACGAATGTAGGGATATAGACAAATGTAATATTTTGAAAAGTTCCATCACAAGATATAAAGCAACTCCCATGGTTTTCTCTTACTATAAAAATTATAAACAAGGAATAACAGAGAAGCTATCACACATTGAGGACTTACTTTCTTCTTTCTACCTTTTTTGGGGGGACGGGTAAGGAGCAGCAGAAGATAAAGAATGGATAGGACATTAACGCAGCTAGGGAACAGATAACTTTTACTATTGTGGGCTCCACAGTTTGAAATAGGCATTGCAGATAACTTTTTTTTTTTTTTTTAGTGGATGTACAACTTGCTTAGACAAGTTGCAGATTTTTCATGTCTCCCTTCAACGTCATCAGACCACTTATCAAGTTTGGATAAAAGACATTTGTTAACAATGTACCTCATTGTTTGAGTTTTCTCTCAGCTAGAAACTGACTGTTTGCAATGATCCCATCTTTGGAGGTTATGGGGATCTTGACCAGTTTTCAACCTATTCTCCAGAGGCTTGGAGGGAAGAGATGGCTTTTGAAATTTAGAAATTCAAGGCTGGGCCCGGTGGCTCACGCCTGTAATCCTAGCACTCTGGGAGGCTGAGGCGGGTGGATCGTTTGAGCTCAGGAGTTCAAGACCAGCCTGAGC
>NW_012149175.1:841362-845142 GCF_000956105.1 Propithecus coquereli
CTCTTGCTACATAGCTTTCATTTACCTTAAAAAATGCAGGATAGTATTGTGTGTGCTATTTGAGTGAGCATCCTAGGTGCTGTAAGCATTCTATTCAAGAATTTCAGTCCACGAATGGCCAGCAAACTTTCTAAACAGAAATTCCAGGCTCAAGAGGGTACTAAGGCAACCACTTCTATTATCCATATCTAGTTTAATGATGGATGTTGGAAATGTGTTAGAAATAAGAATGTTAGATATTATTCATAAATAGTATACTATATGGAAAAATAGTTCTTTAGAAGTGAAAATAGTTTTTTGGAAGTATTTTAGAAGTGGCTCATTGATCAGCATCATTAATGTAAAAAGAGCACTCATTGGTAAAATGAAAGCTCTTCAGAATATGTGGATAGGCTAAAATTATTTTAGAAACATAAACATTTGCAGGGTATAAGCATTTAAGGACCCCTGAAGCTCGTAGTAGTAGAAATGATGCTAGGGTCTTGAGCCCTAAACAGACTGGTTCCAGCTATTGGCATGAGTGGATTTCTAATGATGTGTTTTTCTTAAGCAAATATTTGATTCAATATGTTAATGGGAGCACTTACCTGTACTAAGAGCTAGGACTTAATCATGCTTTAAAGAATATTTTGTATGATTTGATTTGGTCTATTTGTCAATGTATTCATTTATAATGTCTCTATATGTGGCAGAATTTATTTTTTTTTTTTTCAGACAGAGTCTTGCTCTGTTGCCCTGGCTAGAGTGCAGTGACATCATCATAGCTCACAGCAACCTCAAACTCCTGGGTTCGAGCAATCCTCCTGCTTCAGCCTCCCATGTACCTGGGACTACAGGCAGAAGCCACCACGCCCAGCTAATTTTTTCCTATTGTTAGTAAAGATGAGGTCTCGCTCTTGCCCAGGCTGGTCTCCAATGCCTGAGCTCAAACAATCCTCCGGCCTCAGCCTCCCAGAGTGCTAGGATTACAGCCGTGAGACTGCACCTGGCCTGTGGCAGAATTTGATCCATGATTAGTTTTCAGTATAATCTGGTGGCCACATAATCTGTTACGAATACTAAACAGGCTTGCAGTCAGTTCATAATTGTTTATGGATCACTTACCAAGTGTTAAGTACTTTACATATATTGTTTAATCTTTACAGTAGTCCCTACGATGGTACTCATGACACTCCGAACACTAATGTTATTGTTTGATTTGATTTTTATTTTTGGTATACCATCTGTGCACAATGTGGTGCTTATCAAAGAGATGATCAAATCCATTTATGGGGTGAGTACAGTTACCCAGTTTTACAGATGAAGAAACTGAGCCACAGGGTGGTTAAGTGACTACTCAAGGTCATAGGGCTGGAAAGCACCCAATTTGGGCTTCAACCTGTGTTTGAGTGATACTAAAAGCTCATTCTTTTAACCATGATGTTTTACTGTATCCCTTACAAATTCTTTATTGTTACATGGAGACATTTATGAGCTAAGAAGTGAGTTAAATATTTCTGATAATACAGTATAGTATTTACATTGCAGAGTTTCCTCATGTGGTAGAAAGGTAAAAAAGTAACTCGGGTTACTAGGGCATGCTGGGTAGCTACCAGAACTACAGGATAATTAGATACCTTTCAAAGCAATACTTGCAGCGTGGAAAATGTCCTTAAGGACTTTGATTCAAAAGACTGATTTCATGACAATGAAGTGCTACAAAAGCGGAACAAAGTTCTTTTATGTAGAGCAAAGGAAATTGTCAGGCTAGCACTGGACCTTTTCCGTGCAAACATCGGAAGCTGAAGATTATCTGTACTGATTTTTTCCCTTAATCCCTGTCATTGGGTTTCTGGTTACTGACCTTAGTATAGTTTGTACAATATCATCTCTGTAACCTTTGTGTTTGTCAGTTTATCTTGACCAACTATCAGTGCAAAGTGAGAAGCTGCCTTTCATCTGGTTTCCAATGGTGCTAACTAGAAAAAGAGAAACGAAAAAGTTTGCACTGAGCAGAAATAAAGTAAGGTATTGAAGCACCAACAGTGAACCCAAAGAAGGTATTTGAAGAAGGAAGGATTCCTAGGGAGAAGGTTCACTAAAGAATAGCCTACACCACAGGACATTGCGAACAAAGAGGGTTGGCTAAAATCTTGATTATTTGCAATGGTACGAAGTTTTTCTATTTGAACTTCAATAAAAAGTTTTTGTCAATTTGTCCTTACGCTGAAACTGTCCTCTTAAATCTAATGCATCAAAGATCTGGCATTGTTAAGGAAGAAATCCTTGAACTCTTAGCAATATAAGTAGACCTGGCAAAAAAAAAAAAAAAAAGAAGGGTAATGCTTCATAAACCTTCCTCTCTGGAAAAATAATAAAGCAAGTTTGACTTTTGGAAGCCAGTTAAATCAGATGAAAGAATAGGGAAAGGGCTTCCTAGCCAAAGAGGGAGGAGAAAGTGATCAAGGAAGTTGTAAAACACAAAATGATTTATTTTACAATGGTTTATTAAATGAAAGGGGGAGGTATAATTTGCTTATCTGATGTAGATACTTTTACACTGTGTAATAGTAGAAAGAACATCAGTTTTGCAGTCAACAGACCTAAATTTGAAACCTGGCTCCATGACTTTCTATATGGGAAATGGAGAGCAGTTTCTTAAACCTCTCTGAGCCTCAGTTTGCCCGTAGGTTAAATGGTCCTCCCAATACTTGCCTCATAGCAGTGTTGGGACCTTTATCTACCATTAACCTTCTGTTTGACTTTGGGAAACACAACCTCTAAGCCTCAGAAGTTCCATCTGCAGAATGGAAATGATAATGTTTCCTGGCTCCAGCCTAGAACTTTTTCCTGCACATGGGGACAAAACATGCAAGACTGATGCTCTTAGTGGTTTTTGTTCTCTCAAATGAGGATAATAATGCCTACCTAGTAGTGGCATTTTAAAGGTAGCAATGCATTTAAGGTCCCTCATTCTTTGTAGTCAAGCAATAAAGGGTACATGGTAGGCATGCAGTAAATATTAGAACTACAGTATTATATTAATGCAAGATCTATTGGTAGCATCTGCTTACTCAATACTTTTATAGAAAAAAATATATGCCATAGCAGACAGCACATAGCAATAATATCTCATATTTGACTTGTGGTCTCCATTTTTCAAAGCATAATCATACCTTCACGGGGAAGGACACACATACATCATAATTCCCAATTTCCAGAAGAAAAAAGCTGAGATCCAGAGAAATTTAGTGATAGTTACCAGAGACAATTTTAAGCATATAAGTCAGGCTGGAATTTGAATTACTGAATTTTGTCCTAGTGATCTCCCTATTACACCACATTTTTGCTGTCCTATGGATCTGGCCTACCTTTCTAGAAATCCTTTGTTGGAGTAAACTGTAAGAAAAAGAAATATGCATCAAAATGGATTTTGCTCTTATGAGTTTATGATGTATTGATATCCTGGGTTTACTGTTTCAGTTTTTTAAATGTAAAAAAAGATAAATTCTGTGTAAAATTTAGAGAGGAACAGAGAGAACACAATTGTGCTAAATTGAGTGAGTGTAGTTGTGCAGCTATCAATTTTGAGCTTTGAACTGATTTCAGACCCTTGAAAGTTGAAAGTTAGTGAAATGTTTTGTTATTTCTCAGAAAAAGTAAGAAAATTTTAAGGTCACAAATCAAATGAATCAACTCTAAATAACTACAGAAAAAATAAATATTTTGATCAACAAAGCAAATTGTAATATCAATAAAATTATTAAATTTTCTTTGAAACATGACTATTTAGAATGGAGT
>NW_012149175.1:846687-847347 GCF_000956105.1 Propithecus coquereli
TAACTCGCTTTCTCTGTTCCATCATATTGAAGTCTTGTCGTAGATCAGGAGACATGTTCCTCTCTCTAATGTATTCTGGGTCATTTTCATTGATGTGGTCAAAATATCTTTCTTTGTGAGGCATGCTGGGAGGAGGAGGAGTCAGAGAGAGAGAGAGAGACACCATGTTACCTTTTATGACCTGTTCTCAGAAGTCCCATAGTATCACTTCTGCTACATTCTACTTGTCTGTGCATTCACAAAAGCCCACCAAGTTTTTAAAAAGTATGCAGGGAAGGGACATACACTCCATCTCTTGACTGGGAAGTGATGAGGGTTTGTGGGACTGAAAATATTAATGCAGCCATTTTTGAAAAACACAATCCACAACAATGGTGCTTTTATTGAATGTACTTGAGGATCTATAGTGATGTTACCACACTCATTTCTGAATGAGTGTCTTCCGTTTGCGTCTTCATTTGTGTCTTCCATTTGTGTCTTCTCTTTTTTTCTTCATAACTGGCTAGTGATTCATCAATTTTATTGATCTTTTCAAAGAACATAGCTTTTGATATTATCGATTTTCTCTATTATTTTTTGTTTCCATTTTCATTGATTTCTGTTCTTGTCTTTGTTATTTCTTTCTTTTGTTTTCTTAGGATTTAATTAGTTTTTTATTAT
>NW_012149175.1:848677-870548 GCF_000956105.1 Propithecus coquereli
GGGGAGGGCAACCTGTTATTACTGAGTCTCCTTATTCAAATTCTTTTTTTTTCTTTTTTTTTTAGTGACAGGGTCTTGCTTTGTCATCCAGGCTGCAGTGCAGTGGCATGATCATAGTTCACTGTAGCTTCCAACTCAGGCAACACTTTTACCTCAGCCTCCTGAGTGGCTGGGACTACAGGTGTACACCACCATACCTGACTAATTTTTTAAAAAATTTTTATTTTTGTAGAGATGGAGGTCTTGCTATGTAGCCCAGGCTGGTCTCAAACTCCTGGCCTCAAGCAGTTCTGCCTTGGCCTCCCAAAGCGCTGGGATTACAGGCTTGAGCCACCACACCTGGTCTCTCTGTTCGTTATGCTAAAAGCCAGAACCAGTCTCTGTGGAGATGGATCAGAGGCAGGTGGAGGCAAGTTGGAGTATCTGCCAGACAGGGAAACAGGGAGCCTACAAGGCTTCATATTGCAGTCCCTGCCTTCTTTCTCCTGAGTAGACATGCTGAGTTTCTGCATCATTAGCAGGAGCGTGGCTCCTCCCTTTGATCTGAAGCTTCATTCTCAAACCTATAGCTTGACAGGAGTAGAATAGGTACAGGTAGTCGCTACAGGAAACTATTTCTATATTGCATGGTGGTAAGTTGCCTGCTTCTAACTATCTTCAAGAACGAGATGATTTGTACAAAAAAAATCTCCCAGTCTTTCTCCCCTCCCTGCTCTCTCTCGTAAATATTCTGCCTTGCTTGGAGCAATCTATCATTACTAGTGATGTCATTCACAAATGTGATGTTACAAGAATATTCTTTAGCTGACAGTCCAGGATGGGAGTTTTCAGTATATAAATCTGTGAGTTTATCACACATCTGTTTATATGATAAGTCCAGATAAAAATCAATTTTATTTCCAGAAGAAATTCATGTCCTATATAATAGTAAAAAGAATTTCAAAATAACATGACGACTGCAGTTTTCATCACTTACTAAGTCTTTTCAAAATAACTATTCTTAGGATACCAGTTCCTTTATAAGCCTGGCCTTTGAATACAGCTTTAATAATGACACTTGTATTAATAATTTATGACAATTGGTTATTAGGTAAGAGAAGCCCAAGGAAGCCCTCCTGAATGTTAATAAAATAATTAAGTATGGTATTTAAAGGATCCAAATTTGGTTAGACAATGAAAAAAATTCTTTATTAGAACCTCCCTTTTTTCAAATGATTTTTATTTGTTGTAACTAAATATCATTATGCATATAATTCTGGAAATAGCGTTTTCTACAGATACACATCAGCCTGACACCATAAAAATTGTTGACATAATTTGAAAAAATGGTATATATAAAGTTGATTATGTAAAAACATTGGAATTCATGGAATTGGAACTAGCTTTTAAGTGAGTCTTATTTCTCCTGTGTAGAGAAAAAGGAGATGTCAATAAAAATTAAAAATATTAATCTAAAAGACACTCTCCCCAAGCCTATTACCTGTTGCATTTCTCATTCCAGACCTCTTAATCCTGGGCTACTCCTGCTTTTCCAAGCTACCAAGCCTTCCTCAGCCTAACTGGAGAGTTCAGGCCCAAGCTTGTCCCTGATAACTTATCCAAAGCCTCTTCTCCAAAGTTCCCCTAAGTGTGAAAGTTTCTCTTTCTTATACAGTTCTGAGGCTCTCCCAAGAGATATATAACTGTCACTGTATCCCCTGTTTGACAACATTTCTGTCCATTCATACTCCTTATGAATCCACAGCGTGTGGTGGTGAGATGCCAGCCACTTTGGGTTCTAAACCATTATGTACCATTTATTTCCCCATCGTTTTTTCATTTGGTTTGTTGTGTGTTTTTCCCTAAGGGACTGGGAAAGTAGGCTCAGTATGCTATTTTCTTTAGATTTTGTAGGAAGCTGTCCTTAGAGTACAAACTAGAATTGTGACATCTTAGGCTATTCCTTGTCTGCTCTATTTAGAATACCTCCCACCCCTTAACCATGCCCTCAACATTTTCCTCCTTAACACTTATCACTGCCTAGAATATGATATCGTGTTATACATTTGTCTATTGTTTATTTTTAACACTGAAATGTAAACAGTAGGAGCTCAGAGTTTTTGCTGGGTTTGCTCACTGCTCTATCTCTAACACCTAGAGACATGCCTGGAACACAGTAGGTACTTAATAGTTATTGGATACACAAATAAAAGAATGAAGAAACACATTCTGGAGAAAAGGGTTCAGAGTTGGTAATAGGGTTCAAAAATGTGACTTTGCAATAGCAGAGTTCCCAGTTTAGTAGGTTTACCAGGGTGAGTAGGGTTTAGAAATGATTTGTGTTATTACGATATATTGCCCTGAGTGCTTCCTTATGTGGGGTGGAAGGAATATGCAAACGAATGTCAGAATAAGTGCCCCGATGGGGTAGGCACACAGTGGGAGCACAGAGAAAGGTCTGACAGTCTGTGAGCAGGTTGTGGAGAGGTGTTGTCAGGCGTGGATTTACAGAGGAGAAAGCATTTACTCTACATTCTGCAGGAGCTGTGGGCAGAGAAGGGCACTGCAGGCTGAGGGAACTGAACAGTCAAAAGCAAAGGTGAAGAAGATCCTGGCATCTCGAGGAAATCGCTTATTCGTGAAATAAGGCTGGTAATGTAGGTTGGGGCAGGATTAGAAAATATCTTAATGATTTTAAATTTTTCTCCTGTAGCCTATGCAAAATTACTTAAAGTTGTAAAGTGTGTGTGTGGGTGGGTGACCTAATATGTTAAATGTTTCAGAAACATGAAGATTTTGGGCACAAAATGTTTGGGATTGGAGGAGGAAAGAGACTTCACATAGGGCTGCCTGCTAGGAGCCATTCCTTCGGCCCAAGTGGAGATGATGAGTACTAAGGTAATAGCAATGGGCGCAGGGAGGAGGTGACAGAGTAACTATTGTGGAGGTGGACCCCACAGGATTCGATGATTGGCTGATGTGGAGAATAAGGGGGAATGGGGAACGGTGATGAAATTTCTAATGCAGGGAACAGATATGGGTAATACATGGGGAAGAGGAAACAGGCTTGGTGGAAAGGTGAGGAGGAAGATTCCCGAAAGTTTCCTCTTCAACATGCTGTGTTTGAGCTGCTGGAGGCTATGCAGAGGGTGGGCCTGGCCCCCGACGTAAAATGGGCCTGCAGGTGCAGATTGGAGTGTCATTGCTGGGCTATGGGATTTTACAGAGCAACCATAAAGGCATCTTATGTTTCTAGGATGGAACCCTGAGGTATATGAATATTAAAGAGAAACCAGTAAAGACAGAGAAAGAACACCAAGTTCTACCAGAACCAGAGGAGAGGGAAGGGAAGAGGAATCTTTGCAGATGGAAGAAATGGTCAACTGACAAATGCTGCCAAAGTCGAGAGGATGAAGTTTAGCAACTAGGACTTGAGTAATCCTCATAAGAGACATTTCAGTGGCTGAAGGTGACAGCTGGATTGTGGGGTTTGGAAGGTGAGAAAGTAGGGTAAATGCTGTACATTTTATATGGTTGCATCCAGCATCCCCCATTATACCCTCAGCTCCACCCATCCAATCCTCATGGAAACAGATTCTCAGTCCTGCAGAGCTTGCAATTAAGTGAATTCATTTAGCGCCTTGTGTTCAAGTGTGGACTCTATAATAGTGTTCATGAGTTTACACGGTGTGACTGCCAGCTCTTTCCTCTTCCTTTAGCATCCTTGCAGATTTTTTTTTTTTTTATATGACTGGTGAACATCAGTTACTGACCAAAATGTATTTGAGGAAGTGAGGGAGGTCTGGGAAGTTTTCATTTCTAAAAAGGTCAAGAATGGATGCTTCAGTTACCAGTAGCTGTCATGCATCCTGAGGTGTCCTTGATTAAGTTTGATACTGTGCTGATGACAGTATCTCCTGTCACTTATATGATAGAAAAAAAAATGCCTCTATCTTTTTAGAAGCAGAACTTTTCAAAAGCTAAAGGGCAAAAAATACCCAAGCACATGTCCACACACCTATGTAGGTAATTGTATAGAAAAATCTGAGGGGTAAATACCCAACAGTGAGCAATGAGTAACTCTAGGGAAAGGAGTGAGATTAGGGGAGGGAGGAAGGCAGAATTTCACTTTTTAATTTATCTTCTTCTGTACTGTTTAAATTTTTCAATAGCCATATTTCTGGCATTACTTGTGCAATTCTTTATAAGCCTCCCACATCTCCTTATGTGGGAGGCTGCCCTTTCCATACTTGACCCCACACAAAATACTGTATAGAGTTTATAGTGCCTTGAGGTTTAAACATAATTTCTACTTGTTGACAAGTTAGTCTCAATTGTGAGCCTGTTGGTGAAGGGAGAGGCTAACCCAGGATAGACTAAAAATATATGTAAATACTATGAGCAAAATTTGGTGCCCTTTTCAGCAGCTAGACAGATCGTGTAGTACACTTAGTTGAAATACAGATTTCCAGGTCCCACTCTTGACATGCCAAACTGAATTCTGTGCAGATGAGACCTAGGAGCTTGCATTTCAAAGAGTACTGTTGGTGATTCTTATGTATACCAACATTTGAGGGTCGCTGGCACATACAAAAGAGTACTCACTTGGGAATATGGAGGCCCAGGTTTGAGTCCTGACACTTATCATTTGATGGCAGTGGAAAAATTGCATATTCTGTCAGCCATTCCCTTCTAGGATTCTCTGATTTGTGTGATTGTAAATGTGACAAAGCCCAGTGAAGAATCTTCTGTTACCATGTGTCTATTTGGTACACAACTTCTGAGCAAGCAGTCGGAGAACATCAGGATAGAGATTCTCTCTTCTCTTGGCCTTTGCTCTGCTTTTAACGTAGAACAGAAAAAAGGAAGAAGGAAAAGTTTCTGTATTTTTGGTATTTCACTGTCCAGAAATTTAGGAGAATTTCTTTCTTTCCTTTTTTTTTTTTTTTTGAAGTTGACATGATTATATTCCAAGAAAGTCCAGTGAAAAGAGACAAACAAGGTAAATTTATCATTATAAAAAATGAATAATTTGACATATATAAGTAGAACTACGTGAGAATTTCTTACGTTTGTTTAAGATTACAATTAAGGACATAAAAATGAGGTTTCATTGTTATGTATAATTCTCTACTGAGTTCAGCACAGTCTGGCATGTCATACATACACACAAACACGCACACACATTGCCCTAAAATTTCCTAATGAGGTATGTAGGATATCAAAGTCCCAGTTATATTAAATATATTATAAGACATTGTGTCCCTTTTTTGCTGTTTTTCCTTTTCTTTTCCAGCCCTAGAACTATTGCCCTTTCTTTTCCCCTCTGTCCCTCCCTCTCTTTTTTTTTTCCTCTTTTGAAAATTAACAGCTAATACAATTAAGCCCCAATAGCACTTTTCCATAGATTGCAGTGATTTAATACGTGTGCAGTAGGCAACATTTTTAAAAGTGCGACCATTTATGAATTTTATGTTGGGAAGAGGCTGGGGAATGCAGGATTCCATTTTGAGTAGGGCAGAGACTCTCCTTTTGTTTGGAAAAAATCTCCTTAACAGGGATAATATTTATGAAGAGGTAAAGTCTGGCGCACATCTGATGAAAGAGGCTTATAGAAACAAAAAATCGCTCTGCTAAATAGTAAAAAAGACAGTGTCCATTGATGAGGCAGGCAATTCTGAGAGGTTGCTAGGCTAACTGACTCTTTGCTTCCCCTGAGTGCTGGATGATGGGGCAGAAGACAAGGGTCACCGGGGGATGATAAGAGACAGAGTGGAAGGCCTGATTTGCAGAGGTCTAGCATTCAGCCCTGGGGTTCAGGAGAAAGGGAGGGAGAAGACAAATAGGGCACTTCTTGCAAAAGGGCATAGCACGTGATCTCTAGGAGTTCCAACGATATCTCACCTCAAATGTTTTTCTTTGCTGTGATTCCTTCATTGATATTTAAATTTCCAATTCATTATTGAAGTTTATTAATCAATGGAGCATGGATTAAACTTTGCTAAGGGAAATTTCAAGGTGGTTCTTTGACCACAATTGCACTGAACTCATCCTAAGTGTAGTTGTTTCCTCTTCTGAGGTGAACAGGAAGGGAGCAGCATTGTTTCAAGTGACACCGTCAGTCCTTAAATTCTAAGAGTCAACCAGCAATAAAAGAGCAAAAAATGAGTAGTGACATCGAAGTTTGGTCAAGGGAATGTACAAGTATTCTCCATGGCTCTTAGTAAAATTAAGAAAGTGGGGTGTGAAAGGGGACACAGATGTCTGTAATCATGCAAGATGGAAAGTTGAATGATTTTTTTTTTTTTTTTGGAAATCAAAAGAAAGGACAACTCCAAAGTCCTGAAAACTTGAGTACCCTACAGTTAGTCATATTATATTGTGTCTTTGAAATGCCTTGCATTTATGCTTATCCATTTTATAAACATGAATGTGTATGGTACTTACATCTATGAATTAATGGTTTTCACATTCCCTTAAGTTGAGGATTATTCTATTTAAAATTATTTTGTACAATATTATACCTTCTATGATGTTAGGAGGATTAAATTTTATCCAGAAATGTCAGACTACTGTGTGATTGTAATGAAAAAGATGGGTGATGTTGGAGAGACTGGCCTCTTAGAGGGCATCTAACTTTGAAAAAAATGAATGGAGTTTACTTGATCGACAGATCTCTTAAAAGGGAATGTTGATGGAAAAACAATCTGACTTTGTAAGCAGTTACTGTGTTGTTTTCCACTATAACCCTGGAATTCTGCCATTTATACAATGCCTGCTTTGCAATCCTAGTTTTTTCTTAGTCACTGCTTTATTCTCCAAAATTCTCTTCAGATTAAGAAATACAAAACCACACTCAGTAACAGTGATTCATGGATAAAAAATCCACAATCCATAGTCCTTCTACAGCTCTGATGATCCCTGTTCCCCTCTTGAACTTTTCAGTTTAAAGATAGAGGGACTTTTGGGGAGATTTAAATTAACTTTCATCTCAAACTGTTGTAATTCAGTTAAAAATCATCCAATTCTTATTGACCTCTTTCTAGTCCTAACAGTGAGGGTTTTACAGACAATATTCCTTATGCATAGTTATTTTTAATCTTTTGGGAAAAAAACTGTGTTATTAGTCAATAGTCCGGTTCCTGGGATCAGAAGGTGAACTTGGGTATTAATTGTGGTTGACACTGCACACCCTACATCAGCGATTATATCAGAAGCCAGAGGCCTTAGGGGAGTTATAAATTGGTGCAGCAGGCCTGGCGCCAGGCACAGACAGGGCCTGGCCCTCGGTCTCGACAGACACTCCACTGTTAAAGTGATTTCTGGATGTTGTGACCTATTACCAGCTCCCTGCCCTGAAATGCACAGCCAGTATTGAATAAACTTGCCATTAATTTGTCTTTTTGCTTTTGTGTTCCCTTACTTTTCCAGCCTTTCTTTCTTCATTGCACCTCACTGGGAATTAAAAGACTGTCATCTGGAAAGGGACCCTTGAGAAGTCTGCATGAGGGGCCATGACTGGGGTGGAAGGAAAGAACAAGTTCTTGCTGGCAGGGAACTTGAAGAAGTGTGGACCTCAGAGTATGTGAAAGTTAGAAAGGGATGCTCAGGAGGAAGCAGGCATTGAGTAAGAAAACTCGGGAGATAAAGAATTTCCTCCAAGGATGTCATGCTCATGGCAAAGAGAGATAGCCTAGGTGTTTCCTGGGAAAGAAAACATCGTAGCTAAAAAATCAAAGGGGATCAGGCCGAGAAAGAAAAGAAGGGAGAAGAACTGGTTGGGAATGGGAACAGAGGAACCAAGAGGTTGGGAAAGAAAGCAGCAGGTTGCTTAAGAGCATGTGTTAGAGACCATTTCTGGGTCTCCCTAACCCAGAGTATAGGCTCATGCTTTCCTCACAACTGAATTTTTCTGTAATTTAACTAGACTTCAAAGTAGAAGCATTCCCAATAATTAAGTTATCTCTAAAGACACATATTAGAAAGTTCATAAAAATAAATTTGATTATTAGATGTGAAAATCCTTTTTCCCCCCTTGTTTAGGCTTCAGGACCTGATGGACAAGGGACTCAAGAGGATTTTTCTTAAGTTGTTATTTAAAAAACAAATCCTGTCCTCTTCGCTTCCACAGTTAAAGCCTTATGTGACAATGGACCAAAGTACATTAGAGTTTTACTGGGGAGACATGAGTGAGAAAAACCTTTAGTCGGGGGGCATGAGAATGTTTGCTTTTCCCTCTGTTGCCATGGGCCTTTATTCAACGTCATCATCAGCATTTTTCATAAGCTGGATTTACGGTGAATATTCAGTTTTCAATTAACTGCACAAGATATATTTACTTTATGGACTATCTAAAAGTTCTATTAAATTTAAGATCCAAATATTAGGTAGGGCTTCAGGGAGTGAATTTCCTCCCATTATGCAATTGGTATGTAAACGTGAAGAAAGTTGCAGCGAGCATCAGCAGAACATAGGAAAGTTTGATGTGAAAAACAAAACTCAAGCATGCAGAACATCTAGAATCAAATATTGGTTTCGGTTGTCTATGTTTTGAGATTATTTCTGCCATTAAAATTACTCCTCATTAGCATGAATAACTGCCAGTTGATAAAATTTCGGTGCCTGGAACTCATAGATAAATGAGAAGATTATCAAATACCATAAAACCACTGATAGATACATTCTTTTTTAAGAATTTTTTTCCTTTCCTTTTTTTTTTATTTCAGCATATTACGGGGGTACAAATGTTTAGGTTACATACATTGCCTTTGCCTCACCTAAGTCAGAGCTTCAAGCATGTCCATCCCCCAGACGGTGCACACCGCACCCATTAGGTGTGAATATACCCATCCTTTCCTCCCCCCTCCCACCTGCCCAATGCCCCATGAATGTTACTACTGTATGTGTACATAAGAGCTACAAGTAGAACTACCATTTGATCCAGCAATCCCATTACTGGGCATCTACCCAAAGGAAAAAAAAACATTCGATAAGTACATTCTTAAATGGCCAAAATCAGAGGAATAATAAAAGCAAAAAGATTCTTTCAAAAGTTTCCAGCTTTTCAACTTATGATATGGTGGGTTAGAGTATCATATTCACATTTTTGCAAAAATTAGACCACTTGTGCCAAGATAAATATTGTGCAAACCCCTAAGTTATCATAATGGTCCCAGAAGTAAACTTACAACAAATAAAAAGAAAACAACTCTCCGCAAAAAGCATTATCAGCAAGGCAGACATTGCAATGTATTCTTGATAGACATTCAATACATACCTCAGGGAATACAGGAAAATATATTTTTACTTGTATTTTGGAATAAGATTTTTTTTTTAATTAAAAATACTTTATTGTTAAAAAATGCTAATGATCATCTGAGCCTTCAGTGAGTGGTAATCTTTTTGCTGGTGGAAGGTCCTGCCTCAACGTTGATGGCTGCTGACTGATCAGGGTGGTGATTGCTGAAGATTGCGGTGGCTGTGGCAATTTCTTACAATCTCAATCCTCGCAAACCCTGCCACTGCTGCATCACCAAGTTTGTGTAATATTCTAAATCTTTTGTTATCGTGTCAACAATGTTCACAGAATCTTCACTAGAGGGCGTTTTATAATATTTCAAGAAACCACTTTTTTTGCTCATCCATAAAAGTAACTCCTTATCTATTCAAGTTTTTTCATGAGATTGCAGCAGTTCAGTCACATCTTCAGGCTTCATTTCTAATTCTAGTTCTCTTGCTATTCCCACCATATCTGCTATTACTAACTCTTTTTAATTCTTGAACCCCCCAACTCCATTCATGAAAGTTGGAATCAGCTCCTTCCAAACTCCTGTTCATGTTGATATTTTGACCTCCTCCCATGAATCACAAATGTTCTTAATGGCATCTAGACCGCTGAATCCTTTCCAGAAGGTTTTCAGTGGACTTTGCCCAGATCCATCAGAGGAATCACTATCTTTGGCAGCTGTCACCTTAGAAAATGTATTTCTTGTATCATAAGACTTCAAAGTCAAAATTATTCCTTGATCTATGGACTGAAGAATGGATGTGTTAGCAGGAATGAAAGCAACATTAATTTCCTTGTGTCAGAGCTCCTTAGTGACTAGATATGTTGTCAATGAGCAGTAATATTTACAAAGAAGTCTTGTTTTCTAAGTAGTAGTTCTCAACAGTGGGCTTAAAATATTTAGTAACCCATGCTGTCAACACATGTGCTGTCATTCAGGCTTCATTGTTCCATGTATAGAGCACAGGCAGAGTAGATTTAGCATCCTAGGATTTTCAGCATGATAAATGAGCATTGTCTTCAACTTCAGGTCACCAGCTGCATTAGCCCCTAATGGAAGAGTCAGCCTATCCTTTGAAGCTTTGAAGCCAGGCACGTACTTCACTCTAGCTATGAAAGTACTGAATGGCATCTTCTTCCAGTATAGGGATGTTTCATCTACACTGAAAATCTTTGGTTTAGTGTGGCTGCTCAATCAATTATCTTGGTTAGGTTTTCTGGATAGCTTGCTGCAGCTTCTCCCTCACCATTTGCTACTTCCTCTTATACTTTTTTTTTCTTTTTCTTTTATTTCAGCATATTATGGGGGTACAGATGTTTAGGTTACGTATGTTGCCCTTGGTCCCCCCGCCAAGTCCGAGTTTCAAATTAAGGAGTGCAATACGCACCACCCGAAGGATGGGCATATTTGAAACTTGGAATAAGATTTAAGAAAGAGCTCATATTTTTGGATTGTTTTAGTTTGTTCATAGTAGAAAGGAATGTTATAATATCAAAAAGTCTTCTTAACTGCTTTTGCTAACTGTATTTGTAATAGTTATCAATAGTATCTGAAGTCTTTATTTGTGTTCTGCTCTGGACTCTGGTTGGGTCTCCCTAAAAATTTCCTTGTTTCCCTTTCTACTTGAGGTCACTGTGATGGCTAATTTTGGGTCAACTTGACAGACCACAGGGTGACCAGAGAGTTGGTTAAACATTATTCTGGGTGTGTATATGAAGGTGTTTGTGGATGAGATTAATATTTGAATCTGCAGACTGAGTAAAGCTGATTGCCCTCCCCAATATGGGTGGGCTCATCCAATCCACTGAAGGCCTGAATAAAACAAAAAGGATGAGTAAAGGAGAAATCACTCTCTCCACCTGATGGTCTTTGAGCTAGAACATTGGTCTTCTCCTGCCTTTGGACTTGGACTAGAACTATGCCATCACTTTTCCTGGGTCTCTAGCTTGTTGACTGCAGATCTTTAGACTTCTCGGCCTTCATAATTGTGTGAGCCACTTCTTTGTTATAAATCTCTCTCCCTCTCTCTCTCTTTCCCTCTGGATGATATAGATACAGATAAAGATGATATAGATATAGATATAGACACAGATATAGATAGATATGTCTCCTTTGGTTCTGTTTCTCTGGAGAACCCTGACAAGTACAGTCACCTATTTAACTTTCTCATGAGACTGTTAATAGAAGCTATACTGGACTATAAAAACACCAGTTTCAAAGATTTGTATTCCTATCCCGCAATCTCTTCAAGTAGAGAGCTCCAAGAGGGAAAGCAAGAAAAGCCATTCCCATTCATGTGCCTCAAAACTCTGTCCCAAGGCAACCCCATTTAAACAGACCATCAGAGCAGGAAAGCGCTGCTCTGAGCCTTCACTTCTGGCTCACTTCATGTAGTTCTATGTTATTTGCCTCTGGCTTGGGGTCCCAAAATGCTTTTAGCATCTGGCAGCCACTTGCCCACTTCCCAACTGCTGATATGATGCTGCTGCTGAAGGACTCGCCCGGCCTCTGGAAGATGACACCAGCCCTGGAAAGTCACCTTTGCTTTTATTTTCAAAGCCAAAAAGTCTGGAAGCTTCTGATGGAGCTGCTTCTGACTTCCTCAAGGGCCTTCATCCTCACATGCACAGATAGATAGGCTTCTAGAAACTCCATAACCCTATATGACATTTAAAAAAAATGATAAGTATCTTATTTTGGTGAACAGATCAGATATTATTTCCATCTGATTTTCAAAATCCTCAGGACCCCCAAAAGGAACTTTATCCTAGGGATTTGACAGGTCTTTCTGGTTCTTTAAGGCTTTCTGATGCTTACTTTGCCTTGGGAAGAGATATCAACTCAGCCCAAATCATCGTTTGCTATATTGAGCCCAAAGAAGTTCAGCAGTATCTTTGCACTTTCTTAACCGATTTTCCTCTGCCTTAACTCACGAGGTTACATATGCTTCTTCCTCAAAAGAACATACCAAGTCTTCTCATCAGTCTCAGGCCGAGAAAAATGATTCAAGGTTAAGCACAACTGTACATTTTTTCAAGGAAAACTCTAGTCTCTAAGCTTTCAGGGTAGAGAATACACACATTTACTGTTTATTCAAATTACATTATGCCTTGTCTCTCTTAGGCACACATATGCGTAAAAGATACATTTTTCCCACTTCCTCCAATATATCTTCCTCCTCTTACCCCCGCCCGCCTATATTGGAGACACTGAAGTTCAATGTTAGGGTTTTCGGTGATACCCAACAAATACTTTTTGAGTGGCTCTATTATGTTAATGCTTGGATTTTTGTAGCTGTAGGCTATGGTGCCAGGGTAGTTTCTGTCATAATTTTTTCCTGAGTAAAGCAATATTACTGGAATCCATTTGTGTTCTGCCAGTTTGCTACTATTCCACCATAACTTTCAAGATTTACTCTTAATTATGTTCCTGTTGCCTAAAAGTAGGATTGGTCCTTGTCTGCATGGAGCTGCAGTCTAGCAGAAGAAAATAGCAATAGTAAAAAGTGGCAACAGCTCTAGTAATGGTGTCTATGAAGTGCATGGGACTGCAGCCTAGGGAGCAATTAATTCTGCTTCCACGTGTGCAGGTGAGGGAGAGCTAGGGAAAGCTACTGAGAGGAGGGAGGTTTCTCCTGGGTCCTGACATGAATATAATTTGGCTAGAGGGAGCAGTAGGAAGGGAAAAGAGAATATCTCGTAATTGTAAAATACTCTAAGACTTAAACAACTCTAGAGAGGTGTTCTTTCTTAAACTAATGTTTGGAAAACAATTACTGTTTGAATAAGAGTGTTTAAGTGTTCCTATTAAGCAATGTCTTTAAAATGCTTATTTAAGACCAAGAAATTCTGTGCCAGTTTTTTTTTTTTAAATTCTGAAGCAGCTGTATGCCTTCAATGTCTTATTAGTTTTAATTTTAAACAACAATTTAAAAGCATTTTAAGGATTAATTTTTCTCTTGCTTTAGTATTAAATCCATTTTTTAATACACAGGCACTCTAATTCCCTTATTTGTCTAACATTTATGGAGTGTTTTATGTACTTTACCTACTATATATTCACTGTCTTAAGAAAGATTTAATGCTTTCTATAAAACAGAATTCCTACTGCCAGAAATGGTAAGATTTGATTTATTACAAGAGTTTATAAGTTAGACTCATTAACACACTCCATACAACGGGTCATTTTGGAAGAAATTTGTTTTACATGTTTAAAGTTGTTATAATCACCGGACAGAATTTCCAGAAATATCTAGTGTCCTCACCCAATAAAATATCAGAACTCTTATGTTCTTTGTACCTTCATAGATTAGGATTATTTTTGGACAGTATTTGAGAAAACGTATTTGCTGATATTTATGCACAATTATTCAGCATCTCTTATTTAAATAACTCTTTAATGACCATAAATCTTTGTTGTGTCCAACACTCTTTTCAATATTAAATGTCCTCTTTAGTAGATTCTTTGCCAAATTGCCATGCAGATATTTTTGTTGCTTTAGGAAAATGAAACTTCTATCTAAAAATATAATAAATTTGAGTACCTATAATACACTATACAATGCGTTCAGTACCTGGAATAAATGGTCTTAATGAAAAACAATAGGCTTGTAGACAAGGAATTATGGCAGCATCATTGCTTAGGTGCTATAGAAGAAATATGCATAAAGTGTCGGAGACTCACAAATGATGCAGAACTAAATTCTGGTCAGGGAGAAAGGGGATGGTCTAGAGAAAGGCTACAAAGAAGGGAGACTATTTCTGCAAGATTCTGGAGCAATAAGGGCAAGAAGAGTATTCTAGTTAAACGCAACATCATAAGCCCAGTGAGTATGAGGAACAGTGAGAAGGCTTGGGCCACATTGGTCAAGGCCTGGTGCCTTGAGCTTAAGCTGAAGAGGAAGTGGCTGGGAGCATGTACTAGAAAGATCACTTTGATAGCAAGAAAGAAGAATGGATCCCTTCCAGAAAAGAGTAATGACAGGAATACCAGTTAGTAGTTAATAGACAATATGAGAGCCTCAACTTTGGTATGCACAATGGAGACTGACAAGACAGATAGGATATAAGAAGTGTTTAAAGATGGTGAACTTGACAAGATCTGGTGACCAATGGGGGAGACATAAAAGGGGAGATTTAATGGAAAAGGAAGAGTGACAAATTACTAATTTTTAGTTTGAGAAATAGAATGAATAGTATTATTAACTAATAGTGTTATTAAAGATATTAATGCTAATATCATTAAATAATATAAAACTATGTTATATATTATATAACATAATATATAACATATATTAAATACAAACTAGTATTAAATAATATTATTAATACGAATAGCATTAATTAGTATTATTAACTAATCTGGAAAAGATAGGATGAATTTTGGAAGAAGCAAAAGTATTTTATTCTGGGGAGAAATGCCTTTTATTAGAAAGAACATGAACATAGGTTTCAATCTTGGTTCTCCACTTTATTACTTACTGGCTATGTGAAACTTGGGCAAGCCCTTTAACCTCTCAGAATCTCCTTTTTTTCTTTTAAAATAGAGAAAATTATATTTACTTTGTCAAGTTGTTAAGGAGATTAAATGGCAAAATGTATGTAAAGTGATCAGCATTTCCTTGGATTATTAGGGGTGCTCAGTAAATGTCATTTTCATTTCTATCTTCTCCTTCTTTTCACTTCGAGGAGTAGTAAAGATCCAAGACAGTTAACCATCTAGACAGCAGAGTTGTTTAAAAAAATTCAGAAGCCGAATCAAAGGAGGGAACCAATCAAAAGATTCCAGAAGGTTTTTCAAGAATAGCACATAATTGATTCCAAGTTCTAAATGTACTTAAATTCTTCTTTGAGATTATATTGGGATGTAAAATTAAAGTATCCAATAAGTTTTTAATGTGACCAAGTCCAGAGAAAGGTAATTTGACCATAATTATCACTCCTATTATTAAATTATCTGTAGTTAGTATTATTTAATCCTAATCTCTATAGCCACTTTAGAAATAGCATTATATTCAAAACAGCTCATTTCTTTTGGTGTGTCTTCCCAATTAAGACAAAATTCAGCTAAGAAGTATTAAACAAATAAGAGCCACTAACGTTAGCCAGAGTAGGGAATGAATTCTAGAAAGTAAATGTGTTCTGAGAGGAGCACAACCAAGATAAGATATAGCTGTAACATTTTTTTGATTGTGGTAAGATATGGGAAATGGGGGAAAGAAGAGACAGTAGCATAACTGGCAGGCAATTGGCAGTTGATAATGATTTTGTGGGTGAATAAATAGATTCATGTTTCATTAAGCGTTTTTTAATGAATGTGTTTTAGACCACTCCGTTCTTCTAAGTCATTACACATTTAGCATTTTTTTTCTGTTATGAATACAAAAAACAATTTTTCCCCATAGAATGTCTGAATATACTACAAATGTCTCAATGCTAGGTTCAATCTTCTGGTTCTAGATTAAAGTTTTCCTCTTTACTCCCTGCCACAAGAGGGCATATATCTCATTTTCTCTTAGAATTAACAGAAAATTACAGATAATTTGAGCCATTTCCAGCCTGTCCAGTTGTCTATCCTTTTCTGGGGTGTGAGACTGACAGAAAAGGAGATTCCCTACCACCCACCTCATGGTCGCCTTTGGTAGAAAAAATTTCCACTTCCAAAAATTCCCATTTAGTGTAATAGATTATCTAGTACCATCTAGAGATTTTCTTAACCTGTATCAATCCTCCATACCAAGCAAAGAATGTGGATTTACCACCTGTCCTATCAAATACTTTGGTATCATGTACTAAACCACCATTCTATTAATAAGTGCTGAGGAGTGCTGTTGTTTCTATTTTGCAATTTGATAACTAAGATGGCACTTACTCTGCCCAAATACCTTCATGATTCCACCTAATCTTTATTTTTCTTTACTCTTTTTCCAGAAAAGAGACAATCAGAAATCCTAGGAGATGACCACATGGCTTATAGATCTAGCTTTAGAGGAAACAAGTTAGTGAAACAGCATAGGTTTGGATTTTTGTTACGTTGTTATCCCAGATATAAGTTTGTTCTAAACAAAAAACCTGATTTTATTTTATTTTTCTAAGTTAACATTGTCCCTTACCTGAGTTAAGATGGGTTATACAATCTCAAAAGATGCCTATTATCTAGGCTGTCTTGTTCCATTAGAGGCCTGGAAGACCTATAGCTGACAGCATACATTTTCCAGTTGGCCTCTGGAACCTTCCCCAAAGCTTCCAAACCTTTGGTTTTTGGGGCTCAATCCCCAAGCATTCCAGGCCCACCTACCTTAGAGTTACTGCATCCTTTCAGGATAGCTTCCAGTCTCCCACAAATCTCCCTCCTCATGAAGTCAGGCCACTCTCACTCTTTCATCCCTGTGAAACTTTCTACTAATATTTCTAAAATAATCCAGCTCCTTTATAATTAAATTTGAGAACAAAGTCTTTAGAACACAAAGCCTGCTTGCCTTATAAAGAGGGAGGAGGAAGAATGGTTCCCATTTTTCCTGATGAGCCTACAGCAAAAGTAAGTACAGTTGATTTCACCTAATCATCCTGATGCATTGGTTTGGTAGCTTTTCCTGCTTTAATGGTTTTAGAGGCTCCTAAGTGGGTGCTTATCTCTTTCTGGCTTAAAGAAATGAGATCTTAGAACTGGGATTCTGGGTGTAGAGGTCTCTAAGGCTGAGTAGGTATTTTTATTTGTGTGCATTTTTGCATATGCAAGTATCAATAATTTAGTGTGAGGTACTGTCAAGTAAAAAATCAGATATTCATCCTAGAAGATTTTATGGAGCACCATTTTGTTCGGGGGACTGGGACTGGTATTGGAATTTGGGGCACAGATGTGAACAATACAGACAGATTATGGGATCTTACATTCTATCAGGAATTTTTTGGAGTAAGATGATGATTAAAATGATGATACACACTGTCATAAATATTGTATGTATATTATTTGATTCAATATTTGCAATAATCCTATATGTGGGTATAATAATTAGCTCCATTTTATAGATAAGGAAACTGAGATAGAGAACACTTAGGTAGTTTGCTAAAGTTGAAATTGCCTACAAGTGCTTGAAATACTATTATTATAAAATTCAAGTACTCAAAGCTTGTGTTCAATGCTTCCATACTAGTCAGGGTGGACATCAGAGTAGGATATAGATTTTTTTTTTTTTTTTTTTGAGACAGAGTCTCACTGTGTTGCCCGGGCTAGAGTGCCGTGGCGTCAGCCTAGCTCACAGCAACCTCAAACTCCTGGGCTCAAGCAATCCTCCTGCCTCAGCCTCCCGAGTAGCTGGGACTACAGGCATGCGCCACCATGCCTGGCTAATTTTTTGTATATATTTTTAGTTGTCCAATTAATTTCTTTCTAATTTTAGTAAAGACGGGGTCTCTCTCTTGCTCAGGCTGGTTTCGAACTCCTGAGCTCAAATAATCCGCCTGCCTTGGCCTCCCAGAGAGCTAGGATTACAGGCGTGAGCCACCGCGCCCGGCTGGATATAGATTTTTAAAAAGTTGAAATACTCTCCTGATGCCTTCTTCTGAAATATGCTTCAGATGTAAGTTTATTCAGTAAAAATTAGAGACACAAAGTGTTATGGGTTGAATTGTGTCCTCTCAAATTCATACATTGAAATCCTAAACCCCAGTACCTCAGAACTTATTTGGAAATAAGATCATTGCAGACATAATTATTTAACATAATATGAGATCATACTGGAGTAGAATGGGTCCATAATCCAACATGACTGGTGTCCTTATAAACAAGGGAAATTTGGACACAGACACACACACACACACACACACACACACACACACACACAAAATGCCATGTGGATATGAAAGCAGAGATCAGGTGATGCATCCACAAGCCAAAGAGCACCAGATTATTAACAGTAACAACCAGAAGCTGGGAGAGAGACATGAAACAGATCCTTCCTCACAGCCCTCAGAAGGAACCAGCACTGTTGACATCCTGATTTTGGGCGTCTAGCCTCCAGAATTGTGAGACAAAAAAATTTCTCTTGTTTAAGTCACTCAATTTGTGGTACCTTGTGACAGAAACCTGAGCAAACTAAATCACAAACCATCTGAAGCCACACATCATGAGTACATGTGCAGAGCTTGATGAAAATGCTCCCTTGAGGTACTCTGTTCATTGTCAATGAGGGCAAACACACTGAACAGATCACATATTGTAACATAATAGCAACAAACCATTTAGTAGAGATGTTCATCTGTATTGGCAGACTTATGGCCACCTTAGACTTGTATATCCCCTTCGAGAAACTCGTTCATTTTAAAAAATGAATAATTTGATTTATTGATCATACCCAGCATGTGCTTCTTTGTTTGGTTGAGGAGTTTAACAAAAGAAAAGGAAGAAAGCCATAAAAATAACTTTTAAAACGGAGCAATATTATTAAATGTGAAATCTGAAAATAAACATTCAAAATAGCCAGCCTAGTCTGTGATGAAGTCAGAAGGTTAACCAACATCACACCCTCCAACTTTAAAATTCTATGTTAATGTTCCCTCAGAGTTCATTTATTGTATAAATATTTATTGAGAATTGACTATGCACTGGGTTTTATGAGAAAGAAATAATTTTTCATTTCAGAGGTCTTATGGTTGAGTAGATGAGAAGAAGACATGAACATAAACAAACATTGAATCACATAGAGAGTGATGCACAAGAAAGGGGCATATGAGGGAATATATTAACCATAACTTGTAATAAAAAATGATACTAATAAAATAATGTTTCCATTAATTAAAAATTTGGAATTTAAGAATTTTGAAGTTAGTATTTTCAATGGTAAAGGAAGATTATACTCCTAGAGAGTCTATCAGGGCAGACTCTCTTTGCTTGTCTAACGTCAGATTACATAGTTTTAATTTCTGCTTTTTAAATTTTTTTAGACTTCACTTTTTAGACCACCTTTAGATTTACAGAAAAGTTGAACAGATAGTACAGAGAGTTCCCATATACCACTTCCCTTGACATATAATCACAAAGTTTCCCCTATTATTAACATTATTCATTAGTGTGATAAATTTATTATAATTAATCAATCGGTATTAACATATTATTATTTACTAGAGTGTATAGTTTACATTAAGGTCCATTCTTTGTGTTTTACAGTTCTATGGATTTTGGTAAATGTACCATGTCGTGTATCCACCATTATCATATCATAAGGAATAATGTCATTGCCTCAAAATTCCACTGTGCTTCACCTATTCAGCACCCATCTCTTGTCAATCCTACGTTTATTTTCAGCCTTTTATTTTCAATTTGTTTCTGCTTTTATATTTAAATTGAATATCTTTCAAACAGCATCTAATTGAGTCTTGGATTTTTAACTATTCTGACAATTGCTTAATTATTTTCTAGATTTCATTCTAGCTCCTCTAGTTTTTTATTTTTTTTTGTAGCAATCCTTCTTGGTATTATTATTTTTAGTTTATAATTTTTAATAGACTTTTTAGAAAAGTTTTAGATTCATAGAAAAACTGAGCAGAAGATACAGAGATTACCCGTATACCCTCTGCCCCCACACATGCACAGCCTCCCCCATGACACACATCCCCCACCATATTGGGACATTTGTTACAACTGATGAACCTACATTGACACATCATTATCACCCAAACTCCATAGTTTGCATCAGGGCTTACTCTTGGTGTTGTACATTGTGTGGGTTTGTTTGGACAAATGTGTAATTACATGTATCCACCATTATAGCATCATAGTGAGTAGCTCACTGCCCCAAAATCCTGTGCTCTGCCTATTGATTCCTCCCTCCCCACTAAACCACTGATCCTTATACTAACTCTATAGCTTTGCCTCTTCCAGGATGTCACAGAGTTGCAGTTATACAGTATCTAACATTTTCAGATTGGCTTCTTTCATTTAAGTTCCCTCTGTGTATTTTCATGGCTTGATAGCACATTGCTTTTTAAGGCAAAATAATATTCTATTGTTTGGTTGTACCAGCTTAATTATTCATTGACAGAAAGACCATCTTGGCTGCTTCCAAGTTTTTTTTTTTTTTTGGTCAATTATGAATAGAGATGCTATAAACATCCTTGTGCAGATTTCTCTGTGGACATAACCTTTCAGCTCCTTTGGGTAAATATCAAGGAGCAAAATTGTTGGATTATATGCTAAGAGTGTGTTTAGTTTTGTAAGAAATTGCAAACTGTCTTCAAAAGTGGCTGCATCATTTTGGATTCCCACCAGCAACGAATGAGAGCTCCTATTGCTCCACAATCTCACTGGCGTTTGCTGGTGTCAGTGTTCTGGATTTTGGCCATCAGGGGTGTCTAGATTAACTTTTTGCATTTTGATGTCCATTTGTTCCAGCACCACTTCTTGAGACAACTGTCTTTCTCCATTGTATTGCTCCTTTGTCAAAAATTCAGTTGACTATATTTATGTGGGTCTATTTCTGTTCTCTCTGTTCTGTTCCATTGAATTACTTGTTTATTCTTTCACTAATATGATACTGTCTTACTGTAATTTTATAGTAAGTCTTGAAGTTGGGTAGTGTTAGTCCTTCAACTTTGTTCTTTTCCTCTAATATTATGTTAGCTACTCTGGATCTTTTGCCTCGTCATATAAACTTTAGGATCAATTTGTCAATAGCCACAAAACAGCCTACTGGAATTTTGATTCAAATTATATTAAAACTACAGTTTCAGAAGTTTTTCTGTTGATTCTTTTGGATCTTCTACATAGACGGTTATATCATCTGTAAACAAAGCAGTTTATTTTTTCCTTCCAAGTCTGTATACATTTTACTTCATTTTCTTATCTTATGGCATTAGCAAGAACTTCCAGTATAATGTTGAAAAGTGGTGAGTGGGGACATTCTTGCCTTGTTCCTGATGTTAGCGGCAAATATTGGAGTTTCTCACCATTAAGTATGATGTTAGGTGTAAGTTATTTTTAGGTGCTTTTTACCAAGTTGAGAAAGTTCCCCTCTATTCCTAGTTTGCTGACAATTTTTATCATGAATGGATGTTGAATTTTGTCAAATGCTTTTTCTGCATCTATCAATACTATCATATGATTTTTCTTCTTTAGATTGTTGATGTGACGGATTACATTAATTGATTTTCCATTGTCAACCCAGTCTTACATACATGGGGTAAATTCCATTTGGTCATGGAGTATAATTCTTTTTATACTTTTTTGGTTTCAATTTCTTAATATTTGGGGGGGATATTTATATGGTCATGAGATAAATTGCTGTGCTGTTTTCCTTTCTTATAATGTCTTTATCTGTTTTTGATATTAGGGTAATGCTGGTCTTATGTCATAAGAAAGTGTTCTATCTGTCTCTCTTTTTTTGGGAGAGATTGTTAAGAGGACTGGTACAATTTCTTCCTTAAATGTTTGGTAGAATTCATCATGGAAACCAGCCTTGCTTTCTTTTTTGCAATGTTATTGACTATTGATTTAACACCTTTAATAGATATAGGCCTATTGGGGTTATTTTTTCTACCAAATTCCATTTTGGCAGTTTATGTCTTTCAAGGAATTGGTACATTTCAACTAAGTTATCAAATAACCTTAGA
>NW_012149175.1:871273-873565 GCF_000956105.1 Propithecus coquereli
GGGCTTGTCTCTTTTCCAATGCTAATAATTATGTGTTCATGTCATAGTACATATTGCAAAAAGTGGTCAGAATTAAATAGATACATAATTTGACTTACTTCACTCAAATAAATTAGACCTAAATTTAAAAAATTCTAGTACTTGTATCATTTAATTTAGCTGTTTAAATGATTCTCTGCCTGGCTCTGCTAGCACAATAAATATAGCTTTCTTTTGCTCACTCTCTCTGACTCTGCAAAGTGCTTGCAGCCCTCCATTGTAAGTTCAAGGGTGGAGCTCCCTGCTCCTTCTGGTTTCAGGAACCTTGTATTTCCTCCTCTGCTTGCCCCTTCCTCCTTCTCTTACTGAACTTCGAATTACTTGAGCATTGAACAATTTACCTTATTCTGCTTTCAGTAATTATCTCCTGGTGCTGGTCTGCTTACCTGACGTGTGACCTCTTACTTCTCTTGACCTCAGTTATTTAGGTGAGGAAACCACTCCTTTCAAAAAATTATGGGAAAAGAAGACAAGAAAGAGAATTTGCCCCTCTTGGCATTTCCTTAGTTCTATCTTCAGTTTAAGATTTAAAAAAAAAACATACAATCTTCATTGGAGGCTAAGGCATCCTTTAAAGAAATAAACCTCCTGGGAGAAAAGATAATCTCCCAGTTATTATGAAATGCTCACTCATAAGTATGTTCCATTAGAATAAATTACATAGCTTTTAAAGAGCTTTTAGGATTTCAACAGTGAGAATCATTTCTAGGAGGAGAAGAATTTTTTTTTTTCTTTCCAGAGCATGATTACAAATCATTTTTCCTGCCATCTGTTTTTCAGAATCATAGTGCAGTGAAGAATCCCTCCACTTCCTCTGTTATAAAAGGAAGGAACTGAAGTCATTAATGACTCTGATGAAATTAGGAAATTCATACTCTCACATCCCCAAAGAGAATATGTTAGTAGTTTTAACAGCTTAAAAGTCTCTCTCAACTTCTCTCTGTGTTCATTAAGAAAACACATGAGAAATTCCCATATGGAAAGTATGGATTTTTCTCTCCCCTAATCACATGAAGTAGTTTCTTGTCTCTCCTTTCTTTTCTGCTGGAGTGAACTGGATTAAACCACAGGCTACTGTCTGTTTCAGCGCCTTCTGGTCCATCTCTACCACCAATTAATTGCCACATGCTTGCATGCACAGGTAATAAGCTCTTATGCTTCTAGAAATGTCTTGACCCCTTCTCCAAAGTATGTATACAGAGCTTTTTGCTAAAGTTTCTAGGCACTTTGTCAAAGACTTACGGTTTATAATGAAGATGGGAGAGACTACAAGCAGTGAGAGCAAAGCCTGCAGCTGTTGGGAGAGACACTGCCAAGATAGCAGCAGCTTTGAAGGATAAGCTGGGAGATTATGTTAGCAAGCATGGCTAAGGGCTTCTGGAGGGCTGGCGGAGACTGCACTTCCTTATAATATTGTACAACTGGTCTAAGTGTTTTATTCTCTTCTAATGAATTGTTTATGGTCCCTGTAAAACATCAAACAAAATTTTTTGTTCAAAAGAATCATATTTCGTTAAAACTATTTAGGGCTTTGAGGTAAACATGTATTTTAGGACCCAAGAGAGTGAAGGACAGTGATTTCACAACAAGTCTTATGTATTAGAAATGAATACTTAGATGGAATCGGCATAGTCACACCATTTCTTTTTCTGCAAATATTTTCCAAAGAATAGTAACCTTTAAGCCAGTAATTTGTTCTATGGTATATGATTTCAAATAAGATCTAATTTTTGCTCATGTGATAACTATTTCTATGAAATAGTTTCTTTCCCCATTTTTTATAGTCCTAGCGCTATAGTATCTGTTGAATTTTTAGTTTTCTTTATGCTATATTTTTCCCTTTGTAGTTAAGCACCAAATTATAAAAATTATATTTCAGAAGCTGGTATAGACATTCATAGTATATGGAATTTTTATGTATATATTCATGCAAATATTAATATGTGGAATTTACATAAGTGTCTGGATTCTAAACTTTAGATTTTGTAGTGGTCTATACAATTTTCTTGTTTCAGGCTTGCCTTCTCAATTATATTTTTTATTGGACTAACATTAAATTCCATTTCCTTTCCTGAAGAATACACATTGGGAAATAGACACAAGTAAGGCAATCTAGAGTGATACCTGCACACAGTAGTTATTAAATAGATCCTAGCTGAATGAGTAAATGAAAGAATGTTGCTGAATGAAGCCAAGAAAATCAGAGTAAAAGTTTTTTTAAATCAAATATCAGCAATTGAGAATATATCACAT
>NW_012149175.1:877561-880168 GCF_000956105.1 Propithecus coquereli
CACTGATTCTTTCCTTAACCCTATTTCCGAAGCTAACTCTGGCTCAACAGAAAATATCCCTGAACCATTTAACACTTCACACTTGCCAGTCTTTGGGGTTTAAAAAGTCACTCCTTCTGAACCTAATGTAAAGGTTCAGGCAGAATTTCTGGCCTCCCTGTTTCTACCTATCCACATTGCTCTAAGTCACAGTTTCCATTTCCGGCTTTTCCGTTGGCTTTGTCGTAGGAGCACGTTTCTTCTTTGCTACTCCAGTACCTAGTGTAATCCAGGGACCAGCCGTGAAAGCACTGACCTTTGGCATTTATATGGCATTGTATCAATCACACACCACTTCAATGGAAGTCCCTCTGTCCTCATAATTTCTCCAGTGATATTGGGGACAAGATGGGATATTAAACACTTCTGCTTCTCCTGCTTTCAATGTAGGTATTTGCTTACAGGTTGTTTTTCTACTCCAGTTATGCAGCCATTTTTTATTCCTGGCATGGATCATAGCCTCCTATGCTTGATTTCCACCAAAAAATATCACTCACGCAAGGCAGTCTTATGTGGATTAGACTTATAGCATATTCAAATTTTAACCAGTTTGGGTCTCTGGGGCTGAAATTCAGCTTGTCCCTCACTCAAAGGTGAAGAGGGGATTGTATAGTTCCTGGGTTAGAAGGCCCTGTGGAAGCAGATGGCTGCCTAACTAATTATCTATCACGGACCTTAGGATGGGTTTGGACTGTGTATTATTTTGCCTGAGAATTGTTTTTAAGGCAAATAGGTTTCTATCCCAGGGCCCAATAATTCCTAGATGACATCTGGATTTCATTTACTTTATAATGGACCGAGTTCAAGAAATACGGGAAATTAACAGACTTGTTGACTATGGGTTTACTTAAGGAAACTGTGGTTGTGGGGGGAGGCAATGAATGCAAATGACAGTACATTTATTCATTCATGTATTTCTTTATTTATTTAAGAAGTTTTTATTGAGTGTTTCTTTCAGCCAGGCAAGGCACAATATACGTTGGATACAGAGTTAATAAAAGGGATATGGTCCATCTCCTCATGGAACTCACAGTCTACTGAGAGAAGCAGATAATAAAGGAGAAAACTAGCAAGTAAATAAGCTAAGTCCATAATTTCTATGAATAACCATTAATATAAGAGGTTATTTTTTAAAATTGACCATATTGAGGTAAAATTTACAGACAATGAAATGTATCCATTTTAAGTGTACAGTTTGATGAGTTTTGATAGTCACCAATCTAATAAAGATATAGAGCATTTTCATAATCCCAGAAAGTTTTCTTGAACTCTTTGCAGTCATAAATACTCCCCTGCTCAATCCCAACATCCCAGGCAACCACTAACTTGCTTTCTGTTAGGAGAGATTAGTTTTGCCTGTTTTAGAATTTTGTACAAATGGAGAACTACAATAATAGCATTCTTTGGTGTCTCACTTCTTTCACAACATAATGTTTTTGAGATTTTTCCTTAGTAATTTGTTCTTTTGTATTGCTGAATAATATCCAGTTTTAGGTATATTACATAATTTATCTATTTATCTGTTTACAAATATTTCAATTATTTCCAATTTCTAAAGCTGCTATGACCATTGCATACAAGTCTTTGTGTGGACATTTGTTTTCCCTTAGGTAAATACTTGAGTGGAATTGCTGACTCATATGGTGTAAGTATGTTTAACTTTATAGGAAATAGACAATCCACTTTCCAAGGTGGCTACACCATTTTGCTACCTTACCAGTCATGTGTGAGAACTCACACAGTTGCTCCGCATCCTTGCCAGCATTGGAATTCCATTCTTTTCTATTTTAGCCATTCTAGTAAGTGTGAAGAATCTCGTTGGGTTTTAATCCACATTTCTCTAATGACAAATGATGTTATTCATATTTTCTGTGCTAGTTGGCCTTTCGTATATGTTTTGTGAAATGTATGTTTAATTTTATTAACCATTTATAATTAGTTTTTGCTCCCATATTATTGAGTTGTAAGAGTTCTTTATACAATTTGACTATAAATCATTTGTCACATGCATATATTGCACATATTCTCCCATTCCCCCAGTCTGTAGCTGCATTTTCATTTTCGTAATGATAATTCTCTCATGAGAAAAACATTTAATTTTGAGGTATTCCAATTTATCTTTTTTAATGATTTATGCTTTTTTGTGTCCTACCTGAGAAATGTTCACCTAGCACAGGTTACAAAAAACTTTCTTGTATCTTTTCTTCAAGAAATTTCATAGCTTTAGCTTTTGCATTTCTATCTATGATCTATTTTCAGTACATTTTTATATGGCGTGAAGTAACGGTCAAGGATCATTTTTCCCCTATATGGATATCCCATTGACTTTTTCCCATACAGATATCCAGTTCCAGCATCATTTGTTGAACTCTTCTTTGTTGAATTATCTTCAAATGTTTGTTGAAAATTAATGAGTCATACACAAGGGGGTTTACTTCTGACCTATTCTGTTCCACTGAACTGTTTGCCTATTTTTATGCCAAAACCACACTGTCTTGATCACTGTAGCTTTATAGGAAGTCTTGAAATCAGATAATGTAAGTCCTTCAACTTTGCTCTTTTTAAAAA
>NW_012149175.1:880218-882737 GCF_000956105.1 Propithecus coquereli
GTAAAATTTTACATCCTTTTTGGAAGGTGGTTTGGCAAAAATGCAAGCCATAAAAATATGCCCTCTCTGATCCAATAATTTCCCTTCTGGGAATCCTAAGTGATAAATTATTAAATATGAGAATAAGGAATTTTATCCATTAAATGTTTGCCACAGTTTTATTTATAATATTCAAAACTTAGAAACAACCTAAATCTTCAACCAAAAAGGAAACATTGGATAAATACTATTACATCTACTTATTGAATAGCAATTTGGTCATTAAAGTGCAATTATTGATCACTGCAGAAATCAATATAATATGATATTGAGTGAAAGCAGAATATTAAATATCATATGCAGTGTGACTATAATTATATTAAAAAAGAAAAACATGTATTGTAGAAAAAAATGAACTAAAATAGGCCAAAATGTTCACAGTCACAGTATTAATATGAAGGGAACCATGGGCATATTTAATCTTCATTTTTGTTTATTAACATTTTACTATGGGCTTATATTGCTCAAAAATAAATTACTTTGAGGAATAATTAAGCCTCCAATATCTAAGTAATCACATTCTTATATTCTGATGTAAGATCAAGAAACAGGAAAAATTTCCATCGTGAGGTTACCATCTGGTGAGTCTGCCCTGTGCACCATGGCCTGTATCGGCCCCACGCAGGAGTGCTGAGGGGCATGTGAAGCTCTGCAATAGGAGGACAGCTGAGGTCAAAGAAAAGAGCAAGCTCATGAGAAGGGGAGATGGTGGAAGCTCACAGAGTTTGAGAATTTGAGAAGAGACAACAGCCTAATGCCAAAAATCAAAGTGGGGCATGACTTACGTAATCTTTGTATAAGCAAGTTCCAAAGAGCCAAGAAGATTCCACCTGCATGGAACCAGTGGGTGTCAGAGGGAATGTACGTACCAGAATCTATGCTAGTGCATGCCAGAATTTCATTCCAGCAAGATGTGAACCCAGTCACTAAAATCTGTCTCTGCTCCCTCTTCTAGATAAGAAATGGAAACCAGCAGAAACAAAGGCAATGGCCCCAGCTAGTTGGAATGAAATCACATAGGACTGGCCGTAAGCATGGGAAGAGTTTCCGTTTTTTTTTGTTTTTTTTTTTTTTGTGAGCCTGCTACTTTCCAAAACCTGTGTTAGGTGCTTTACCTACGTTAGTTTATTTAATCCACCCTAAACCCTATGAAGTAAGTAATATCATTCCCATTTTACAGAGGAATTTAGACCCCACAGAAGTCACATAAGTCACTCAGGGACACACAAGTGGTGGTGGAATTAGGATTTGAACCCAGATTTTCCAAGCACAGGTACTTTCTATTATTTCTAGCTGGCTGAAAGTGAAATAGCCCATCAGCTTAAGTCCAAGAAATTGTTATTACACTTTCACCCCAAGGCATAGGGCAGACAAGACAAATTCTGTTATCTCACTGTCTATGGAAAGCAATTGAGTCATCATAACCCATTAACCTATAAGTAGTAACATTAAAAGGCCACATTCACCCAGCTACATTCAGGGTATTTGGGTCTGGAGTCAGACCTTACATGCAAGGTAATATTGACGGTGCTAATAGCATCTGTAGAAGAAAGCTTAGATATTGCCTCCATCTTGTGAAATTTAGCATCTGATGAGAGAGAGATTGACTCATGTTGACAAAAAGTACATGTTTCAACTGTCCAAATTCAATCAAAACCAACTCAATCCAAATCAAGTAAACCAAACAAAAACAACTAGCTCTTATAAACAATGGGTGACATTGTTGTGTAATGTAGAGGATATGGTCAAACAATTCAATTACTGACCAAGCATTTACACACATAGTTATTAATATATTAATGTAGCAGAAAGATATTATGCATCAGATACATGTGCTTGTGAGTGTGTAAGTTCCACATATATGTTCACTTTATTTGGTAGTTTGCATTTTGTCCTTATTACAGCTTTTAAAGTCGAGTGACCTCCTTTTTCCCCCTTTCCTAAAATTATACCCATTTCATAGTCAATTTCTGCTTTACTACAAAAGACTTGTCTTGATTTGCTAATAGCTGTTCCTCTTGGCTCTCGCACAAAAAACACGTTTCCAAATTTTCTACTGGAATCATGTATTTTAAAAGTGTTAACCTAGTCATGCTTGTTATTGATAAATCTACTGAACTTTTTCACTTTTAAAAACAGCAAATCTTCAATCAGATGCCTGATGCTTTAGTAGAAGGTGTGGTTTACGTACTGAGAGGAATGAGGCCATCTCATCTTAAAGGAGGAGACTTGAATCGACCAAAGAGTTGGTCAATTCTGTGAAAGCAGCAAAATCTAATAAGAGCTTGAATTAGAGCAACTTAGGCCACTGTTCCTGTTACTGAAAGGTAAATTACTTTACTACACAACTACTGTAGTAAAACAGCTGAGGAAACCACTGCCCTTCTTAAGAATAATAGCTGACTTCTTTAAAATGTGATAATCACACCTGAAACCATCTATTCTAGAGTAATTTTCAAACTTAATTGAAACGTATGACA
>NW_012149175.1:886231-909725 GCF_000956105.1 Propithecus coquereli
TATATGTATCTTGGGGAACTTACCTATAAATTATATACACATAATTCCGTACTAATTTATTATATCAATTACATAAAATATTGACATTTTAAAAGGTCAAGATAAAGACTAAACCACATTTCAAAATGTATTATTAGTGGTGGTAACTTTATGTTATGTCTCAAAGCATGAAATACGTGGAGAAAAAGTTTCTTCATTAACAACTGCGGCAATAACTCTATTGTTTAAATGCTCTTTTTGATCATTTGAATTTCATTGGCTGACTTCTTGTCAAATGATATTATGCTGTCCTTGTCTTTAATCTTGTATTATAACTGATGAACAGCTTGTTCTAGGAAGAGACGTGTCAGTTCTGCCATTCTTCTCGTAGTTTGCCTGTGCTTGCATTAGTAGCAATATTCTCAGTTTGTAATTTATTAATATTTGTTAGAATCTTTTTAAACCACTTGTCCGTTTTGAAAGTTAGGTTTAGCTAAATCTAGGTAATTTAATCTGTACATACAATTACTGAGCTTACTTAAACTGCAACGTGCTGAAAACTAACAGGTGAATGAGGGACCTTGTTGCAGAATTCCTTCCCACTCTTTCGTAGGATCCCCTTGTCAGCGGGCCTGACATCAGGTTACCTGAGAAACATGGCAAGTGACAACACCAGTTTAAGTATATATTAAATATTAGTAAACTTTCACTTCTTTCTTGTTTCCATTAATAGTAAATGTAAGTAGAAATTGTAATTTTTTTTATGCCTCAATGAGTCATCTTGGCATCCTCTGATGTGTGAGTATCCCTCCCCCCTCGGAAGACCAGTGGTTTAGGCTATATTGCTACCAAATCCACATCATTGCATTTGACTCCTCTGACAGCCAACATGTTTTACAAAAAAATAAAATAAAATAACATCCCCTATTCTACAGTTCTCTGTTGCAGACAGCTGAATCATAGTATGTTTTATTGGTCATAAAATAAGAATGAATTTGGATATTCTTTTCAGTCCTACAAGTTTGGAAATAACAATGTAAAACATATGTGTTTCTGAGGTCATATAAAAGTTCAGTATCTTCTCATCCCACAAATTATTTTACTGGGAGGTTTTGGTAAAGCAAAATCTTGTTTAAATGTGTCAAGAAATTTCCAAAATATTTCTAAGTTTTATTTATTAATTATATATATATATATCCTCCAGTTCCATTTCCCCTCTCTGTTATTCTATATAACTTCTTGATAAAAATTCAAAAGTTAAGACAAAAGTGATGCTGTGTGTATAAACAATGAGAATAGCTGCTAGCATAAAGATACTGTCCCAAGGAACTGCTTATGCCATGTGGATTTGTTTATATGCTCAGAAGAAACTAGTTCTCAAATTATTAATTTAATTACTTAATTATAAATTATCCTTATGAAGAGGCTTGGGAGCCCATTCAGAAGTACGGATTGCCTTAAGTCCAGTCATCTATAACTTGGGGATGGTCTGTACTAAAAGTAAATGTTGGCCATGATACAACCTATTCATTTGTTGCAAGTTGATGTGATACAAATTTGATTTGCAGTGAATAAAATGCCTGTCTATATTGCTGTCAATAGTCCTTATTACTGCTATTATTTTTCTCAAATTGACTTTTTCTTTTTTATTTCAAAAAATTATGGGGTACAAGTGTTTTTTGTTACATGGATGAATTGAATCATGCTGAAGTCAGTGCTTTCAGTGTACCCATCACCAGAATAGTGTATGTTGTACCCAGTAGGTAGATGTTTATCTCTCACTCCCCTCCCAACCTCTCCCTTTGTACTTTTCAATGTCTGTCACACAATTTTATAGCCAAATATATCTCTCATTTAGCTTCTACTTGTAAGTAAAAACATGTAATATTTGTTTTTTGGTTCCTGAGATGCCTCACTTAGGATAACGGTCTCCAGTTCCATCCAAGTTGCTGCGAAAGATGTTATCTCATTCCTATTTATGGATGAATAGTACTCTCTCTCTCTGTCTGTGTGTGTGTGTGTGTGTGTGTGTGTGTGTCTATGTATATATGTATGTGTGTATGTGTATATTGTTTTCTTTATCCACTCATCAGTTGATGGTCACTTAGGTTGGTTCCATATATTTGCAGTTGTGAATTGTGTCGTGATAAACATTTGAATAAAGGTGTCTTTTTGATAAAATGAGTTGTTTTCCTTTGGGTAGATTAGTGGGGTTGAATGGTAAGTCTACTTTTGGTTCTCTGAGGAATCTCCATACTGCTTTCCATAGCAGTTGTACTAGATTACATTACCACCAACAGTGTATAAGCATACCCTTTTCATTGCATCCATGCCAAAATCTATTGTTTTTTGACTTTTAATAATGGCGATTATGGTTTTAATTTGCATCTCACTGATAATTAGTGGTGTTGAGCATTTTTTCATATGTCTGTTGGCCATTTGTCTATCTTCTTTTGGGAAAAATCTGTTCATGTCTTTTGTCTACTCTTTTATGGGGTTATTTTTTTTTTCTTTTTTTTTGAGACAAGAGTCTTGCTGTTGCCCAGGCTAGAGTGCCGTGGCGTTAGCCTAGCTCAAAGCAACCTCAAACTCCTGGGCTTAAGCAATCCTTCTGCCTCAGCCTCCTGAGTAGCTGGGACTATAGGCATGCGCCACCATGTCCGTCTAATTTTTTCTATATATTTTTAGTTGTCCAGCTAATTTCTTTGTATTTTTAGTAGAGATGGGATCTCGCTCTTGCTCACGCTGGTCTCGAACTCCTGACCTTGAGCGATTCACCCGCCTCGGCCTCCCAGAGTGCTAGGATTATAGGCATGAGCCAACGCGCCCGGCCATTTTTTTTTTCTTGTGGATATTTTTGAGTCCTTTGTAGATTCTGGATATTAGTCCTTTGTCAGATGTGTAGTTTGTGTATATTTTCTCCCATTCTCTAGGTTATCTATTTTGTTTAGTTCTGCTCTGAGTTTTGTTATTTCTTCTGTTAGCTTTGGGTTTGGTCTGTTCTTTTTCTAGTTCCTTAAGGTGTGACATTAGGTTATTAATTTATGAGCTTTCTACCTTTTTCATGCGAGCATTTACAGGTATGAAGTTCCCCTTTTGTACTGCTTTTTCTGTATCCTATAGATTTTGGAAGCTTGTGTCATTTTTATTGTTCAGTTAAAAAAATCATTTGATTTCCATCATAATTTCATCATTTAAGAATCATTCAGAAGCAGGTTGTTTAATTTACATGACTTTGTGTAGTTATGATAGTTATGATTTTCATTTTTCTGAATTTGCTGAAAATTGTTTTGTGGCTTAACATATGATCTTTGAAAAAGTTCCATGTGCTGATGAGAACAATGTATATTCTGTAATTTTTGGGTGAATGTTCAGTAAATGTCTGTTAGGTTCATTTGTTCTAGTGTCCCATTTAAGTCCAGTGTTTCTTTGTTGATTTTCTCCTTGATGATCTGTCAATTCTGTCAGTGGAGCATTAAATTCCCTGACAAGTATGATGCTGCTGTTTATTTCCTTGCTTAGATCTAGCAGAATTTGTTTTATAAATTCTGGTAGCTCCAGTGTTAGGTACATATATATTATATACATATTATATACATATTATATTATATCTTCTTCCTGAATTGCTCCCTTTATCATTATATAATGACCATCTTTGTCTTTTTTTTACCCTTTTTGATTTAAAGTCTATTTTATCTGATATGAGAATATCTACTCCTGCTTATTTGCATGGAATATTATTTTCTATCTCTTTACCTTGCATCTCTGAGACTCTTTGAGAATTGGATGGATTTCTTGAATACAGCATATATTTGGGTTATGTTTTCTTATCCATTCAGCCAATCCTTGTCTTTTAAGCAGATCATTAAGACTATTCAGTTTTTTTTTTTTGAGACAGAGTCTCGCTCTGTTGCCCAGGCTAGAGTGCCGTGGTGTCATCCTAGCTCACAGCAACCTCAAACTCCTGGGCTCAAGCAATCCTTCTGCCTCAGCCTCCCGAGTAGCTGGGACTACGGGCATGCGCCACCATGCCCGGCTAATTTTTTCTATATATTTTTAGTTGTCTGATTAATTTCTTTCTATTTTTAGTAGAGACGGGGTCTCGCTCTTGCCCAGGCTGGTTTCGAACTCCTGAGCTCAAACAATCCTCCCGCCTTGGCCTCCCAGAGTGCTAGGATTACAGGCGTGAGCCACCACGCCTGGCCAAGACTATTCACTTTTAATATTAGTATTGATATATGAGATACTGTTCTGTCCATGATGCAGAATGATACCTAGTTGTTTTGTTTTCTCCTTTATGCTATTGTTTTATAAGAGCTATAAGTTTTAACTTTTGAATGTTTTTACAATAGTGGGTATCAATTGTTCTGTTCCATGTAAAGAGCCCTTTTAAGCATTTTCTGTAGGGTAAGTCTAGTGGTGACAAATTCCTTTACTCTTTCCTTGTCTGAGAAAGATTTTATTTCTCCCTTATTCCTGAAACTTATTTTTGTAAGATACAAAATTATAGGCTGGCAGTTACGTTGTTTAGGAAGACTAAAAACGGGGCCCCAATCCCTTCTGGTTTGTAGGTCTCTGCTGAGAAGTCTGTTTTTAGTCTGATGGGTTTTCCTTTGTAAGTAACTTGTTGCTTTTGTCTTGTAGGATTTTCTCCTTCACTTTGACTTTGGCCAGGCTGATGACTATATGCCTTGGTAAAGTCCTATTTGCTATGAATATTCCAGGTGTTCAATGATCATCTGGAATTGGAATATGTAAATTTCTAGTGATACCAGGGAAGTTTTCCTCCATTATTCCTTCAAATAGGTTTTCCATGTTTTTTTCTTTTTCTTCTTCTTCCTCAGGGATACCTGTGATTCTTTTATTAGCTTATTTTTCATAGTCCCATATTTCTGACAGTGATTGTTCATTCTTCTTTATTCTTTTTTCTACATTTTTAACTAACTGGGTTAATTCAAAAGCCTTATCTTCAAGATCTGGAATTCTTTCTTCTGCTGGTCTGTTATTAAAGCTTACTTTTGTATTTTGAAATTCCATAAATAACTTCTTCATTTCTTTAAGTTCCATTATATCTTTTCTTATGCTATTGATATCTGAATTTTTTATTCATGTCCTGATTTTGTGTGTGTGTGTGTGCTGATTTTCAACTTTCTTGTCAATTCTATTCATCTTATTTGTCATCCATATTCTGAATTCTATATCTTACATTTTGACAATTTCCTTTTGGTTAGAGTCCATCGCTAGCAAACTAATGTAATCCTTTGAGGGTGTCAAACCAGCTTGTTTCTTAATGTTTCCACAGTTCTTATGGTAGTTTCTTCTCATCTGAAACCTCTTCTCTCAAATGAAGATGAATAGGTTTGCAATGAACCTGTTCTCCTCTGTCGGGAACTCTCCTATTTAGTGAAGAGTGGAGAGGTCTTTGGATGTCACACTTGAGTCCTAATCCAGATGACTGACCTGGCAGGAGAGGGGCAGATGTACTGTGAACATTTAAGACTACTCTTGTCCTGCGTCTCACATCTCACTGTTCCCCTATGGTTGACACAGACAGTTTGCACTCTGCAGAGTGAGTGATCACCGTGCCTAGTTCTGTAAGCTGGTGCATTTGTCCCTTGCAGGGGCCTGAGAGATGACTTGTTCTTGTTTGTGGGTGGCTGCATTTGTCTTGATATAGAGGCCTGAAAGCCACCTCACCTGTGTCCATAGGTGGCTACGTTTGTGGCCCATGGTGACCTGAGTGTTTGCCGTGCCTAGGTCCCCTGGTTATGGTGGGGACTTGTGGCTTCTGCCCAATGATATGCAAGTGAGCTGTCTCCCTACTCTATCCCTAGTCCAACAAGGGTGATGGGGAGGCAGTAGCAGTGGGTGTAATCCCCAAGTTGACTCAACGTTCTAGGTCTTGGGACACAAAATGGCACCAACCACAGTGCTCAGGGTTCACAAGCCAGTGGGTCCCTGCTGAGCCCTCTCTCCAGAGATATACCACTGCACAGTCTCTAGTCAGCTTCCTAATTCAGTTCGGTGGCCTACTGTGGTGGAGAGACCTTCCCATAGGTCAGATAGTAATGTTCACGGGGGAAATATAGAGTCCTGTGATTCTCTCATCTGTCCTTTCCCCACATGCAGATGCCTTCCCTGTGTACTTTCCATCCTGCAGAGTTCCCCTTCATTTTGGGAGACTCCTGTCACCTGTCTGTTGATTCCCAGTGCTTTCTCTGAGACCACCTATCTGGAGATGAATATCCTTTTACCTCTCTCAGTCCTCGCCATGAGAACAGTGTACATAGGCTGCTTCTAGTCTGCCATCTTGTTCCCAAATTGTTTTTATGTCAATTTTCTCTCACTCTATATTTTTTCCTTCCCCAATTAAAAAAAAAAATGTGCAAGTGCTTATTACCTTCTGGTTACTTGCTTATTCCTATTCTACGCCCCATGTGTCTCTACATGCAACCTATCACACATCCCATTCCATTGTGCCATTCCTTAGGCACTAATTCTGGTGGAAATAGCCACATTGATACATGAGCTGTGCTACATCTGAAAGCCGGGACAAAAGCACTGAATCCAGGGACATTAAGGGGAAGTTGCTCAAGGCCAGGTGGTAATCAGAGTGACAGAGGTAGACTCTCCAAAGGTAGAAGTTCTAAGGAGGGGGTGTTATTCTCTGTATAGGATCACCAAACAGAAGATTGTTTTAAAGATGTGTCTTCTCTTCAATTTAGTAATACCTAAAGCAGCAGAACAGAAACAACAAGCAAACAAATAAAACGTTATATTTACAAAATGTTATAAGGAATTGACTCATGGGATTATGGAGCTTGAGAAATCCTGCGATCTGCTGTCTGCAAACTGGAGACCCAGGAATATTGGTGGTATAAGTTCCGGTCCAAATCTGAAGGCCTGAAAACCAGGAGCGCCAATGACATAAACCCCAGTTCAAAGGCTATTGCTAAGTTAACACTACACAGGTGAGCCATATTGTGTACTACGATTACATTTCTTTCTGGTACAACTTTTATTTCCTATAGATTGAGCAATTGTCTCATTTCCAATTGTTTACTTTCTCTTTTACCTCTTGCCCAATGAACTCCAAGCTCTCTGCTATAAGTGTAATAATCTCATTCAAACTAATAAACAGAGCAGGTATTTTATCAGTGCATTTTTCTTGGACACCTTGATCTTAGAACCCTCTGTCCACCTGTTTGGATAAGATTGGTTGCTGTCTAATTCTGCTATCAAATGCTATCCTGGAATATTTCACCATCATTCTGGATATTCTGGGTGCTTCTTTCCTTATTCCATCCCCTGTTTCCTTGATCCCACAGCTTCCTCATACTTGATTTACTCTCTGGGGTTACATCTGGATAGAGAACAATCTAATCAGTCAAAATAAAATTGATTCAAATTTCGAGATGTTTTAAATGTTTAATAATAATCCAAATTATGGGTGTTGAGTGAAACAATTAAAATCAGTTTTTAAGATGATTACTACACCCACCATGCTTTAATTCAGTTAATGTGAGCAACCCACATACCACAGATTCTGTTTCTTAAGCTTTGATTGTGGGTTCTAGGTTAATGGCAGAAATTTCCTTTCATTTCATATCTTTATTTTGTGGTTAAACATGTAAATCTCCTTATCCTTTTCCAGTGACAACAGTTACAACCACACACATAATTCTGAGGTTACCAGAGTTCTTACCCTTGTCTCTGAATTCCTCCATAAGAGTACAAAAATAAACCTACCCTAGACAAAAAGCCCAAGATTTTTGGCAGTTACATGATTTTTATTTTTTATTTTTTTTTATTTTCTTCATATCTTTAAGTAGCTGCCAAATTCTGGCTCTTTTTTTCTTTTTAACATCTACAGGGACCTACTTCTCCTTTATTTTTGTTTCTTGCCTTCAATAGTGTGTGGATGCGTACATTTTGAGGTAGAAACATAGTAACAAATTCCTGGAAACAGCCTGATTCATATTCATATAAAAGAATAAATGTGCTAAATTGATGACAATTATTGATTAATCTTTATTCTCTTTAAGCATGGTCCCTTAGCTCATGTAGAGGACCAGTTGATTTGGTCAAAACCTCAGCAATTGATTTAATCATTCTGTGAGTCATTTGTTGTGGTGGCGGCGGTGTTTTTTCCTAAGACATTCAGCAAATATAAGGAATAAGCAGTTATGTGGCTGAAAGGAACTTATCTTAAACACACTTTCAACCACTACTCTTATTTTCAGTAGAACCTTTATTTCACTTTCAAAGGTGGCTGCTGATATCAATTCTTAAGCATGATAGGCTGAATCCACATACCTCCTACTGGCAAAGAACCAAGGAATTTAGAAGAGGTGATGGAGGGAAATAAAAAAGAAAGTCAATGTTTCCTGTATACTTTTTATGTATCACACATTGTGATAGGATCTTTCTTGTTTCACACCTACTAGACTGGAAACTATGTGGACAGGGATTTTGTTTTGCTCACTATGTTCCTAGGTGACTTGAACGGTGCCGGATACAAAGTAGGCTCTGAATGAATGAATGGATAAGCGAATATGGTACCTCGTTTAATAATAGCAGTACCCTTTTTGTGATATTATCAAAAAGTTCAAGTAGTTTTCTTTTGTTCTCATAGGTAATATTAATAGTAACAATTAGCATTGTTAGACCTATTGACTTCAAGTTTATGCTTTTAAAATATTAAATTGGACTTAATTGAAAGCTTTTTCCAGCTTAGACTAGTGTCTCTCACATGGTAATCACAAAATGTAGGAAAAGGTTAAACGTGTACAAAAATGGAAAGAAATAAAGAAGAGAAGGATCCCTTATATAAGTTGAAGTCACTTTTATTCATTAGTTTTAATCAGGATTCCATCTTTTACCATATCTTGGCACAGTGCTTAATGCTTATTTTTTTTAATTTTCACTTAACACAATCTACCCTATTGTCTTCTTGTGAGACGTAGGAGAGTTGCCAGAGGGTGTGGTTATTAGTGGTTAGATTTTTAGAAATCACTCATGCTGTTTACTTCAGCTTTCACTATAGTTAAACAATGATCTGTTTTAGACATTATCATTTGACAAACACTAGATAAAATACTATATCTGTATCCAATAAAATGCAGAAGTAAAAACAATTATAGCAATTTATTTCATAAATGCCTGGTACAATGTGTTTCAGCATCTCAGTGCAGCTTGAATAAGATCAAATCTACATGTAACCCATTCTTCCCGGTACTTAATGTGATGAGCAGATCCTATTACCTGTTCCCCTAAAAGAAATCCTAATTAAAAATCCATTCCTAGTTTTGTTTTGTTTTTTTAATTGCACAGAAATTTCATTTATGAAGGAAGTGCAATGGTATCCTATAAAGACCAATAGACTTAGCAAAGCTGATCTACATCTGAGTAATATCTTCAATAACTGTCAGAACAAATTCAATAACTTGAGAACTTGAGAAAGTCATGCAATTTCTCTGAGCCTCAATTGATCCATATGTAAGGGATCACAATTCATGTGTGAAGTCCCTTGGGATTGTTGTGAGCATTAGATGAGAGAGTGTATATGAAACAACTTTATGTTTGTAAAACGTGAAACAGATTTCTTTTATTAGTAGTAATATTATAATTCGCACTTAGATTCATGGCAACTTTCTTGGTGATCTATTCCCAAGCCTTACAAATGGTACAGTCTCACACTTTCGTTATAATCCATAATCAGTTCCTACTTTCCTTTCACATTTTTTTCTTTCCTACCTCCTTCTAAAAACAGATCTAAGTCATGTTAAAACTAAAATATGTACATTATGATGAATAAAACAGAAATAGAAAGAAGTTTGAACAATGAAAAGTGAATACTATTCATAAATAAATACTTAGAATTACTATGAATAACACTATGACTAAGAACAAACTTTGTATCATAGAACTTGATGTTTATAGTATGATAACTCCTGCTTATTAGAATGATTTGGAGGCACCAACGGTTTCTGAGTAGTATTCTAATTCATTTCAGACGAGATCAGGTGTGTTCAGGGTGGTATGGCCGTAGACAACTAATTCATTTCAAAATAATGAATTCTACTCAGACTATTCTGACTGTGCCTTCATGAACTCAACAAATATACATTAAACACTTACCATGTGCAGTGCGCTATGCTAGGTCCTGAGTAAACATTGGGGAACAAAATGGTAATGGCTTGACATCAAGTAAATTTGAATGAAAGTAATGGCCTGACACATACCTAGAGATGAAAACATACATTCTTATGAAATGGAATAAACAATATGAAGGAGAACTTGATTCTATTACATTATTCTATAAGTAGTACAAGGAGAGGAACTGGAATCTATGAAAACATGGACAATCTATTTTAATTTGTGGAAAGGGTCAGGAACATGCTTTCTGAGGCAATATTTGGGCATATTTTAAACATTTATAATTTTCTAAAAATTAATCATCAGCAGTTTTGTTCATGAATTAATCCACTCATTCATTCAACTAATTAATATTTGAGGCTCTCTTCTGTGGGTATAAAAAGGACAATAATAACAGGTAACTTTTATCAAGCCCCTATAATGTATTGTGCATTGTTACAAGCACTTTAGGTATACAAACTTCTTTCATCCTACAAGGATATCTCTCTGAGTAAGAAATATTATCATAGTCATTTCACAGATGATGAAACTGAGAAACAATTAAGTAAGTGACTAGCCTAACTCAGGCCGGTGGTTTGTAAGTGACAATAAAAGAATTTTACTCCATAGTCTGACTCTACATCACATACCTGTACTTATTAATTACCTTTAATGTGCTCAATAATGAAGAAACAGATATGTTGAGGGTGGAAAAAAGAGCAATGCAATGTTTGCAGTCGTAAAATAGAGGTATGCATATAAAACTATGGGGACACAGGAGGAGATAACCTGTCTCAGAACAGGTAAAAGGGCATGGTTCTCAGGGAAGTATTTGTTTGACTAAGTCTTGAAGTCTTGAACAGTTAGCCTGAGGCCTATGTGCTATTCTAGGATGAATAAAATGATACATTATTTGTAATTTTGGAAGATTAAAAAAAGGTAAAGGATGGTAAAAATTACATAGGTGTAGAACTATAAAATAGCAAGCCTGCTTTGGGGAAACTACAATATTTGAGTATGGGTCTCCTTATGGGAAGAGGTTAGAATTGAAGCTGGCGAGATAGGTCAGGGACAGATCACAAAGGACCTTCTGATTTAGGCTAGACTTGTGTTTTATCTTAAATGCAATGCAGGAAGATATTTCAAGAAAGCAATTGGTATTAAATTTGAGTTCTAGGATGATCACTCTTGCAGCAGTATAGGGGATAAATTGGAAGAGTTGGGGTGACCAGTTAGGAGGAGGCTATAGTGATAATTGAATTGCAAAGTGCAAAGGCTCTGGAAACTAGAGGAAGATATAGATTAAATACTTCTTTAGAAGATCAAATGTAAAAGATTTGAAGAACCACTTGGATATGTGTTTTGAATAAGAATGCTGTAGCTGAGGCTGGCTTTTCAGATTTCTGACCAGAGAAACTAAATATATATAATGGTGCCATTCACCACATTGTAGACATCAAGGACTAGGATAAGTCTTAAAGAAAACATAATGTGTTGAAATCTGAAGGCAAGGAGTTTGAGGTTTCTGTGAGATGGCAAATATTCTAAGGGCAGTTGAGTATGTGAAAATGGAATCTAGGAGCTAGTTTTGGGCTGAAAATATGGACTTCTTACTTAAAGCCAAGAGAATGGGTAAATGAAACTGTATGTAGTAATGAGAAAAGAGAAGCACTCATTCAGCTTAAGGGGACACTGGCAATTAGGGAGCTGTTAAACAAAGAAGAGAAGGCTTTATAAAAACTGAGAGCAACCAGAGAGAAGGAAAACAGGAGATATTTGTGTATTAGAAGAAGAGAGGGGAGGATTTCAAAAGAGAAGGCATGACACAATAGCACAAAATGTGTATTAAGATTAATTTAAAGACAGAAAATTGACATCGAATTTAGAGAGCATCTTTCACTTATTCATTCACCTAATATTTAATGAGAGATTACTGTGTATCAAGCACAATGCAGCACACTGGGAATATAATATTAGCAGAATATACATTGCCTCTTTCTTTGTGATGCTTGGCCTAATGGTGAGTATTTATGAAGTAATCTCTCAAGTAGCCACCCAGAAGTGAGAGACCTCAGCCTGGATAGTAGAAACTGCAGGAGAGAAGTCCCCAGTGAAGGGCATCTTTGAAGAGCCACATAAAATCAGCTTTCAATGTGAGCTTGTTCAGAGAGTACAAAGTGATTTAGGATGGTTTTAAGTTTAATTACTAAGTTTTTAGTCCTTTTCTCTCCTCTTCCCTTTCAACCCCTCCCCCATTGTGTTGGAAACCCAGGTGTAAAGTAGAGAAGAAGAGAAACAAATCCTAGCTAGGGAAGAAAACATGTAATTCTAAAATCAATTTGAAGTTTTGATCAATATCTTGGATAGGGCATTCTAATTACTGACTAGAAAGTGAGTTTGAGATTTAAACTAAAAGCATGACCATCTATTACTTAGTAGTGCATGGAAAAGCCATAGGATTGGTCAAGGTTTTTCTCAAAGGGCAAAGGAAAATTACCCTGAATGAAAGGGAGAAAAAGATATTAGCTTTTCATGTCAGGAGTCATGCACTAGGGAGGGCTGCAGCAGGTTGAAGAGCAGATGGGAAGTGAGGAGTGAAAAATAAGTGTGGAGGGATTCTTTTTCCAAAATATACATAAAAAAGAGACAGTGCGGAATGAGAGGCAGGCCATGGGGAGTTTTTTCTTTTAATATTGAAAAAATTTGAACATTTTTATATGCTAAGGGGAAAGAGTAAAGAAATATTGATATTACAAAATAGAGAGTGGATGATTTTTGTATGCATATTTATTCTTGAGTTAAGAATTTGTGGTTAAACAAAACCCTTCATTCTTGGGTCATGAATATTAGCAGCATAATCAAGGAATTGTGTGGTTTCTTTACTTTAGAAATTACCTTTCTTTCCATGCTCAAGTTTATTGTTTGTCATTTGCAAGTCAAAGAATTCACCTCTCCTTAAAAAAAAATATTCTATTTTAATTACGAAAGCTTTACCCATACTTTAGGTCTTGCTTGGAATCTTGAAGGATTGAATAAATGTATAAGTTCCATGACGAACTTTGTTTTATTTTTTTTTACTGTATAACTTGTATTCACGACAGCATTCCCAGCAGTTGGAACAGTACCTGATGAATAGCATATGTTAAAACATATTTGGTGAATGAATTACTTATAAGTAGTAGCTGAAACCTAAGATACTGGGTGAATAATAGCTGAGGGATAAGTCCCACATAAAAAACCAGGTCACAGTCTGCTTGAGCCAATCAGTTTTAAAAATCAGAGATTAGGAAACCTGAAAAAGAATTTGAAGTTCAAAATGAACATTCTTGTGGACTCATTCCATATACTTTAATGTGAAGATTTACTTAGTTTTATTTATTAGAAATGAGCCTGAAGAGTGGGTTCACTTATATTTTGCCTTTACCAAAAAACTCTGTAAAATAGTTAAGATGGATAAAGAAAGAATGGGAACATATGTGTTTAAGTTACTGTAATTAAACCAACGATGGGACCAACAATAAAATCCAAGATTTCAGATGCAAAGATATCATGTAAGATAAGTTTCTAGAGCCATCACATTCCTTCAAATATTTTTAAAGAGAAGGCTGTCTACATTCCAAAAGCACTATCTCATAGTTTACTTCCTTTAACAGAGGAACTGATTTGAACTCAGTCATTGCAGACTTTGCTTATTCATTCAACCACATCGTTTTTTTTTTAAATGCAATTTAACAAAATGAATATTATCATGAACCATATTGATATAGAATTCTGACATTGGAAATTATGGGTTGAATTTAGCAAGGAGATCATGATTACAGCTTTTTTATTGTGTAGTTGTTTCCTTTTCATTTTTATAATGTGAATGGCACCCCTGTTTATTATGGTCAGCTATTTTCAAAATTTAACTATTGGTGTTAACGATAATTATTATTACATTTATAGAAAACTGACAAAGTAGGTACAGTTTGTTATTTACAAAGTTATAGGTTTTCTATAAATAAAAGAAAGTAATCATTATTATAGGAAAACTTATATTTTGCATATGAATGAACAGCACAAGAGACACTTATTTCTTAATATTTAAGATGTGAAAGGTACTCATTTAGGATTTTCAGCTTCCATATTTAATAACCCTTTAAATCAGATCACTCTAGTGCTTCTGGTATTTTAAACAATGATTAAACAAGAATAGGAAACGTAAGCCACACATTCCCAACTAGAAGATGCATTGTTAAATTATTTTCAGCAGTAAATAGGTGAGGTTTTAAGCAAAGATCTACCCTAAGGATAGTATTTCTAAAGAAGAGATACATTTCTTCCTTGCAGTCCTTTGATTATTCTTTCATACATCATTCGTACATCATTTTGTACATTATCCATAGTCTGGGTTAGTAAAATAACATTTTGTATATACTAAAGGTAATTTGAGGAATATCGTAGGGTTTGCAGATTATTTAAGCTCATATGTGCTTTGGTTGACATTTTCAAGATTCCTCCTACCATGTCTCTCCTCACATTTTTAATTTGCTTCACTGTTACGTATATTAGAAACAAAATCCCCTAATTGTCAATTCATAGCAGAAATTCTTCATAACTCTGGACTCTGCCCATATGTCCTCAGTATTCACCATTCTAGAACATTCTATTTCAGTACATGCCAGTGGAGTCCAGAGGCAGCATCTACAACTTCCACCTGCAGGCTTTTGGGGCTGGAGATGGAGGTGGGGAAGTGGTAAAGCTAGAAGTGCTTGGGAGTTCATGCTCCTGGAGCACCCTTCAGCCGATACCAGAGGGGATTTGGAGGATAAACACTTCAGCATCCTCACTTGTTGGGTAGAAAACTCCATACTTTGTCCTAAGCTTCTGTAGGATAGAGCTTCAGTTGCCCACAGTAACAATCAGCTAGAAAAAGCACCTTTCATTGCTTTTCTTACCCCTTTGTCTCAGTTTTCCACTCTCCTACAAATGCTTCCTAAAATCATCTCCCAGATAAACTCCTTATGCTGAAATGCTTGCCCCAGGGTTTACTTTTAAGGGAACCAACCTAAGACATAGGTATTCATGATTGGAACTTACGTGATAATGTAAGGCAAACACCATTCAAATCTATAGGTATTAACTGGAAAAATTAACAATAATAATAAAGAGTATTAACATTTTTTGAATGCTTCTTATGTAATTATATGCCAATAACTAGTCTAAATAGTTTTAAATATTAACGTAATCCTCCCAGTATCTCTCCTAATGAGGTAATTGTATTAACATCCCTATTTTATAGATGAAGAAACTGAAGCTTAAGGATAGTAAATCACTTCAATGAGGTCCCATAACTAGTAATTATTGGAGACAAGATTTGAAGTGAATATAACTATCACTTAGCAGAAGCATCCCCAAATTGCAAATTCCTTAAAAAATTAAGTTCCCTCAGGAAACATATATGTACATATACCTCCTTGTAATATAGGTATAATTTTTATATTTCATTTGTTTTATACTTAATTGATATTGGTTTATGTTCCTGAAAGTTTCAGGATAAAGAGAAGTAAAGGCTTCTGTTTTCTTTGAAAAGTAATTGAATTTTGGCCATGAATAATAGTAACCATCATAAAGAATTCTTCTAAAGAATAAATGAAACTCGAGGGATGGTAGTCACATGAATCATCCACCATCTGCAAAATTACTTTTCCCAAGAAAGAAGGCTTGAGTCCAATTGGTTCAAGAATAAGGTGACAGATCATTTGGAAAGAATCTTATTTCTGGTTTGCTTTAAAAAGAGGAAGTTTTTATTTTCTGTAGAAATGGAGCCAAACGCTCATGCTAACAAATTCCAGAATAAATACATATTTGTTAAATAGAAAAGAACCTGGACTTCTTATTCATCATTGGCTTAAAATTAATCAAATATTGTGTAATCATTGGAATCTTGCTATGCTGGAAACAGAATTACAGTTGGTCATTCATATCTGTGGCTTCCGCATCCGCAGATTCAACCAACAGATTGAAAATATTAAGAATAACAGTAAAAATAATACAAATAAATTACAGTGTAACAACTACTGACATACATCTACATTGTATTAGGTATGTTAAGTAATCTAGAAATCATTTCAAGTGTATGGGAACATGTGCATGGGCTACATGCAAATACCACACCATTTTATATAAGGGACTTGAAAATCTCTGGATTTTTGTATCTCTGGGGGGTTCTGCAACCAATCCCCATGAATACTGAAGGACCTGTTTCTGACCTAGATATACCTAAAGTCAGAGGAAAAAATAGAAAATTTTTTACTTTCTTTAAGTTCATTATAATTATGCAAGTTTCTATTGTAAAATGCAAAGTCAATATTTAAAAATCCAAATGTGTAATTTATTTTCTAAAGGAAGGTATACATGTCAGGAAAAAAGAATACTTTACAAAGTGTTTTGCAATTACCTATATTTTATTTAAGGATTGTAATTTATTTGTAAAGCCAATTTGATCTTCTATAAAAGGATAAAACAAATATATCCCACTAGTTTTGATAAATCATGGCTCTTTTGTCATACTTTGCTTTGCATTATAGTTAGTTACATACATATCTGTCAGTTCAACTAAGTTTTGATCTTCTAGGGGCAGGTATCTTTTGATTATTCAATGAATATTTATTGTACACCTACCTTGTGACTAATTATGTGCTAAATTTTAGGGATACAAAGACAAATGAGACAAGGCCTTTGTCCTTATGGAACAGAGTGAGAGACAAGGTGATTAAAGATTAATATAGTCAATGTTATGACAGCAGTGTACACAAAGTTAACCAGGAGCCCAGAGGGTGGACATTCAACCTAATTTCATAAAAGTAATAAGAGAGAGAAGGTGAGAGAAAGAGAGAGAGATTTTGGCAGCATGAACTAAATTAGTGTCAGTTGAAACTTAAAGATGTGCAAATTAAATAATATGATATTAAAGATGTAGAATTAAGAAAAGTTGGTAGTCAACTAGATAGAGTAAGAGAACAACTCAAAATGACATTTAGACTTGTAGCCCAGGTTCTTTGCAGAACAAAATTGCTACTTCTTCTATTTACTGATATAGACAGGAATAAAAAAAGATTTAACAGGAAATTTTGAAGGTTTTTGACCATGTTGAGGACAGAGTACCTGTGAAACATGCCGGTATGAATGTGAGATAAAGGGAGAGATCAGGAATTCACATATGTATGGGAGTCACCAAAAGTTTCTGAGAGTAAATATGATTATCCAGGAAAGGTTAGACGGAAACTCATAGTACATGGATCACGTTTTATGCACAATGCCTTATGAGAATATTTTCTATTGTGCTTATTGACCTGAGAGGATATGAACATTAAGAACTGGATAGTAGGTAACTTCAACATTTAAGGATAGGAAAATTGAATTTTTCAATGGAATAATATTTATAAAATCACAAATAAGACCAATCAAACCTGAAAAACAGAAGTAACAAGTATGTCTATCTATTATTTAGGACAAATAAAAGTACCCATTATTTGATCTGATGAACATTAAAGAGGTTATTTTATTAGGAAATTAGGTACATTAAAATACAAATATATTTAAAAATAACTTAGATAAGTTAGTGAAAAATCATCTCATGGGTCATTGAGAGAAGTTTTGTTGTAGTAAGACTATTTAACCTTTTAAATGTATGGCATTGTGGGCAGCCAACTTCTCAAAGCACACTACCTTGATACTACTAGAAGAGAATGCATATTGTAATACACAGAAATTTGGGTGATTACAATCCTATTGTCTACATAACTTGAATTTTGTTTACCAGTTTTAAAAAGATACAACTTTAGTCAATTATGGGATTTATGAAAATAACTTGCATATTTATAAAATAAAACAAAATCTTGATCACCAATAGGAAGATTTTATTGAATTTGTATGTACATAACAAAGGCTACTAGAACTTCTCTGACAAATTTTATCAGAACATAAAGCAAACTGAGGTCAAAAGATCTTCAGCATGTTTTATCCAGTTTTGCTAGAATAATAAATCTCAAATCTGTATCTGGTGATATGCATTCCGGAAACTGTATTTAACTACAATCTCATATTTCAGAAAAAAAAGTGTCAAAAGTAGTGAAGCCAAAATCAATTGGTCTGTTTCCTTTAGTATTCTTACTGGTGCGTAAGTTTTTGATTATTTGTGAAATGAATTCACAACAAACATGCCACAGGGAATCAAATGAACTCTCTGATTTCATTCATGGAGTGTAATTCTTGAAGAAAGCATTTGTAAACAGTGCATTCAAGTTAAGTTCTCACGAAGAAGGAAAATGATTATCCACAGAATTACAGAAGAAATAATGTATTATCACAATACCTTTCTTGGATCTAAACTCTTTGAAGGTATGTATCATATTTTATTCTCTTTATGTAACTATTTCCACTGCATTTAACATAGCACTGATTTTATTAGGTCCTCAATACTCTTTGAATGACTGATCAGAAATAATATTTTATTTTATAGATTTGGTGAATACTTTTAAATTTATTTCATGTCTGGTCATTTACTCTGTGTTCCTCTATTATTGATATTAATGTGATACTAGTGATTTTAACTGTATTAAGCTACTTCCCATCCCCAATTCTTTTACTATATTAGTCCCTTTAATTCCTATGATAACAGAGGATAGAGATTGTCCTGTGTCACAATTATAAGAGATTTTGTAAATACCATCATACCTCCTGCTATTGTGGGATCATGGCTTTGGTTGTCTCTAAGATCAGCTCAAGGAAAGACATTTGATGGAACTTTATAAGCTGCTACACATCCTTTCTCTAAGCAACATTCCATAGACTCTAGTGTGTTTCAGTAACTCTCCACTTTTATCATCATCACAGGCATTAACAGGAGAAACGGGAGCAAGTCATCAATGTAAACATCACCCTCAGTTAGGCCTAGGAACACTCATATTCTTATGTAATTCTCCAATTCTTATGACATAAAATACCTTTTCTTGAGCAGTGCTAGAATTCCAAGTGGCTTGGAGCTTTCTTCACCACCTTAGCACCAAAGGCTTTGTTTGGCTTGTCCCCTATAACTAGTACAATTAGATTAAACAGATGCCTATCTATATAAATCCTATATGTCAGGTTTAGGTAGAATTTCATGACCAATTATTTTAAGATAATGGAAAATGCAGATGATTGCTGTGTGGCCAATATAATAAATAAGTTCAGGATCATAGAGGACTTCAGTGGTGCCTGGTATAACAGAAGAGGTAATATTAATAAATATTATCAACCAAGGCAGATTTGAAAAGCTTTGCCAATCTCTATTGGCATCCCTTTAAAAAACCTATTTATTTTCTACAACACTATGTTTAACCACCCAAGCTTGAATACCTAATATCTAATTAAGCACTCCACCTATAAATGAGGTGGTAATTTTATTTAGAATATATAAGAAAAATATTAATAGCATTCAGTACTGCATTATATGGCATCCCCATTCTGAATACAAACTCCAACACCTCTTCTCCTTCTCCTGTAGCACTTGCAGTTTGTACCAAATCAGGATATTTTATTAAATAGGTTTCCAATGGATGCACTTTCTTTTGTAACAGATAGAAATTAATTTGCCTCCTTTTGGTCTTGCCATCATAGCTCTGCAGAGCCGATCTGAACACTACTGTCTAGCTGAGTTCAGAGAAACAAAGAGTAAGACAGAAAGGTGGTGTAAATTCTATGACAGATGATGACAACAAGCTGGATGAAAAAGTAGCAGACTGATATGCAGCCTTTAATTGAAACGAGTGGTTGAATTGCTCTGAAAGGACAAAGTCTTGCTTGGAGCCATCTGTTTCCAAAGAACTTTTCCTTGCTTTGTAGCCTGTCAGGTTTACTGAGGCCAGCCAGGGTTCAGGAGGTAGGAGAAGCCCATTTGTAATGCTCAGGCAATCTCCAGTCACAGGTGAAAAATCACTCAAGGAACAGAAAATACATAAAACGTGCTCAATCAGATTATTTAAAAGTTTTTGTTAGTTCACTCATTCATTCATTCATTTTCATCTTAATGGAGAAGTCAAAAACAACAAGAAACTATAGTTCAACCACATTTAGGCTTCTATAGGATTCAGGTTCTTCACGTTCCTTAAAATAGAAATGCCTCTTATATCACATATCATTTGATCCATGGAAATAAAGGTAGCTGCTCATTTATTTCAGTTTCTGCCACTTCCCTACTTGGTTTAGAAGAAGAAACTACCTTTGACCCCTTTGAACTAAAGTAAGGCAGCACGACTCTGACATAGGATAGCTGTTCCAAAAGGACTGATTAAATCTCTCTTTCTTCTCAAGATGAAAAGGAGCTTTAAAAACAAACTGAGGTTTTATATCTGCAGGTATTAAATTCTCCGTTTGCATTTGCTTTAGTTCAATGTAGCATTTGTGTGGTTTATTACAACATCTTTCATGTAGCAGATCTAAAAACCCCTTTGTGAAGTTGAAGATAATGGCATAGTGTGCTACAGGTATTAAAGGTCCTGTTTTTTAAGCCAGCAAGCAGTCCTTTGCAGAGAGAAGCTGCTGTGCTGATATGAAAAGTTTCTTTTTCTGGCTGCGGTTTAATTCGCCCTTCATTTTAGGAATTGCTTTCTACAAATACATTGTTTGATGGCTATTTTTCCCTCTCTTTCAGGCCTAAAGCAGAAGTTGCCAAATTTAAGGGTAAATAAGAACACCTGGCTTACTAAAATGTTGACTCCTGGGACCCTTAGCTAACACACTGACTTGGTAGACTTAGGAGTAGGACCCAGGAATCTACTTTTTAAGTGAGCACTCAGTTGACCTTGATACAGAAGGTCATTTAGAGAAGCATTGACCTAAACTAATTCTAGAAGACAGTGAACATGAAAGTATTCAACAGCCTTCTTTGCAAGAAATTTTCTAGCTCTGATTCTTTTACTTACTTGTACTCCAAATAGTCATAAACAAAGCAGTGAATTATTTTTAAAAATGAAAAAAAATAGATTCTAAAGGAAATTGCATTACCTGGTTTTCCAATGCGTACTGTGAATGCTATGCACAGACGTGGAATTAATCCATTTGTTGATTACAAAGCACTACAGAGATTTCATAAAACCTAATTATATGTCATGAAATCTAATTCTTACAAAGAGTCTTGGTGAAGATAAACCTATAGATTATAGTGTAGATTAGTTTAATAAGATTCTGTTGTGTGTTCCAACTTGTTGGCTGTCAAGTCAGCATACACTACATGCAGAGATGGCAAAATGCCTACCATTCTATTATAAATGTTGATGTTCTCCACTGAGAAACCCAACACAGGCCTACATCCTTCCCTCTTTCAGTTTAGTTCATGGCCTGCTGAGGGGGAAAATGATAGTGGGCCCTTGTTGGCAACACCTGGAGACCAGGCACACCTGGAGACCCTTCAGTGAAACCCAGGAATGAAAAAGAGAATAGAAAACATTCAAAGTATTCTCGTGGACCACACAGTGATGCTGCGCAAACCTGACCGACCAGCTGTCAGTAATGTTTCCAGCTATGAAGAATTGGCAGCATGTCTACAACACCTGGAGAAATGATGGAAGTATACCTGTTGTAGTCCCATGTCTCATGTTACATAAACAGACCCTTAGAGAAGTTAATTTGGATTTACACATGCTTAGCTGGTTCTCGTGTCAAAGTCTTCAGGAGTGCTCAATTCTGTGGAATCCAATATTCTAGGAAAAATTAACTCTTTCTCTTTCAGTCAATCAGTTATAACAGCAGTAAAGAAATAAGAGGCAGTACAGTGAGGTAATTAAGAGAACAGATTCTGGATCTAGAGTGCCTGGGATAATTGACTGGTTCTACCAGTTTCTACCTGTGAGCCATTGAGCATATTAATGCAATATTCTGTGTTTCAACTTCCTTATGTATAAAATGGAGATAGGAGATATCATACTTGTGATATGAAGTATCACAAAATTCTTAAGAGGGTTAAATTAGTTAATATGTATAAAGCACTTACCATAGTGCTTGGCATAGATAGGTACTTAATAAATGTTTTTTATTATTGTTGTTGTTGCTATTGTTAGAGAAAACAGCTGGAAAAAGCATCACTCTGAAAATGTTTTTAATCAACTGTATTGAGGTACATTTCGCATTTAACGAAATGCACACATACAATTCATTGACAAATGTATACACTGGTGTAATCATCATTCCAATCAATGTATAGATTATTTCTATCATCCCAGAAAGTTCCCTAATGTGCTTTGCAGTCTTTCACACCCACCCCCCAGCCCCCAGGAAACAATCTGATTTCTAAAACCATAGCTTTATTTTTGCCTACTTTAGAACTTCACATACATGGAGTCATGTAGAATGTACTCTTATGTCTGGCTGTTTTTTAAATCGCCATGAAGGTTTTGAAATTCATCTTTTAAATTGTATACATCAGTAGTTCCTTTGGAATGGAATATTGCTAATATTTCCTAATATACCACAATTTGTCCAATGACATGTTGATGCACAATGCGATTGTTTTATATAGACCGTTCAGTTTTTCAACCCTAGGAATAAAATTTCTCATTCTTGTATATATCTTTTTGTGAATATATGCTTTAATTTATTTGGGGTAGATACCTAGTAATGGAATTGTTGGGACACAGAGTATATGTATGTTTAAGTTTATAAAAAAACTGCAAACTAATTTCCAAAGTGGCTGTACCATTTTACACTCCCACCAAGCAGGTATAGCAGAGACTTTACTCCAGATCCTAAACGCTTGGTATTACTGTTTTTAATTTTAGTCTTCCTGTGGTGTGAAGTGATATCTTATTATGGTTTTAATTTGTGTTTTCCTAAAAACTAATAAGATTGAGGATCTTGTTATATATGTTTTAGAAACGTCTGTATCTTCTTTTTTCAAGTGCCTGTACAAATCTCTTACATATTTTTCATTGGCCTCTATTTTTAGTATGAGTTGGAGGGGTTCTTCATGTAATCTGAACATATAAAGTAAATTATTAACTCAGCCTTTTTATTGTTTTATTGAAATCTTTTTAGAAGCACGTGTTTAATTTTGATAAAGTATAATTTATTATTTTTCATCTTATGGTTGGAGCTTTTTATGTCCTAAAAAGTATTTACCTATCCCAATATTGTAAAGGTATTTTCCTATATTTACTTAGAGAAATTTTAGTGTTAGCTACATATTAGATCTAAAATTAGTTTCTATGCATGGTAGAAGTTGAATTTTGTTTTCTTTTTCTATGTATAGTCGTTTTAGCACAATTTTCTGAAAAAAATTATTCTTGTGCCATTGCATTACCTTGTGACTTTATAGAAAAGATCAGTTGACCATACAGAGGTGTCTATTTTTAGACTCTCT
>NW_012149175.1:910479-936589 GCF_000956105.1 Propithecus coquereli
TTTACCCATATATTTACTGTTTCCTCTGCTCTCCTCATAGTGCTCTTCAGGGCATGATTTGGCCTCTTAAAAATGCATCTAAGTACACATAGAAATGATGCTCTGCAACGATCAACTGCTATCCACTTCCCTAGAGGTGAAGCCTGGAACGGAGGCTCCAGTTCAAGTGACTTGTTAAGGGTGTGCTCTCAGGAGAAGGGGACTGATTGTAGCATGACAGGGCAGGGGCAAATGGTGTGAGACTCTGGTTTGAGCTGGAGACTAGTCTCAGTCTGATCCCATGGAGAAGACCTGCAGCACACACTGTAGCACAGAGTTAGTTCTGTGTTGAGCAAGGGTGCTGACCTTTTATACGTTGTGTCAGTCAGTCATTGGCTAAAGTCTACCCCCCCTCCCTGGAACTGGGAAGTGCATAGCCTCCTGGGCCATGGTTCCTGTTAGCTGAAGGCTATTCTCTAGTGAAGGGGCAGTTGTGATTTGTTATCTGCCAAGATCTGACTGGGGCACCAAGACTCCTCTAGGGCTAGCCTTTAGGATGTAGTACTCACCTTAAAACTGCATCCACAGTTTACTGATGTGACTCCTATAGGTAGAATATATAAGTTAAGAAATCAAGGGGTGAAAATAGGACTGGCCCCTTTTGCCTTCCCTCCCTGTGAACTACTTGGGGAAGTTGTATTTCCTATCCCCACAAATTTAGACTCTGTGGTTCTTGATGTCTTGGTCCTAACCAAATCGGGGTGAGGTGCTTCCAACACAGGATAGAATAAGAATTTGCCTAAATTTAAAGCTGCACCTGCATCTAGTCACTGAGGGTTCCTTGTGCCTGCAGAAGAGCAGGCGCGGAAAGGGTAAATAGAAGCACAACTACTGCTATGTATGGGTCCTGGGTAGAATATGTCTAGTACAAAGATGATCCACTGGGGCATTTTGAGGGGTACTTTTGTGCTCTGTTTTAGTTCCATATGGACATGTAAAGCAATCATGGCCTGGTGAGGCCATGATAACCAGGACTTCAGCCCCCTCAGGGATGAGAATCTGGTCACACCAATAGGCAAGCAATTAGACTGCAGAGGTGCTAACCTAGGGTGATGGAAAGCTAGAAGATGAGTATCAGTTATGTCTCTGAGAGCAACCATAGCCATGGAGACTCTATTCAACCCAGTATTGTTCCCCTTGTGAGTTTTCCCAAGAATTGCAGTAATAGTCCACTGGAGATGTTATAACTAGTTAGAGTGAACTTAATGTGAAAAGCAGGTTCATCTGAGCAGTGCAAGGGGTGGGCTGTAGTAGTCTCTGGGGCAACTCAGGGAGTCATCTTCTCAGACCCCTTTACTGGACCAATGCTTCCTTCCATCCACCAGCTGTTGTGACTTTGACCATTAAAAGTTCACAGCTGCTTCTCTTTTCAGAAGAGTTGCCCCAGTTAGCAGGGCTGATGGGAGCAGCCTCAAAAAGCAGCCTCCGTCAGCCCATAGGTAACAACTGACTCACATAAGGTTCAAAAATCTGGTCCTCTTGCCTCAAGGGGGAACAATGTGGCAGTGAAATTTATGTTCTGGCTCCTTTTCCTTCTCTGCTCCCTGCATCAGTCTAAGACTGGACTTTAACTGAGACTGCATTTATGCATCTGAGTCCTGCTTCAGGTTCTGATTCTAGGAAACCTGAGATGAGACAGGGCGAAAATCAGCTTCTGTGCTCCACTTAGTTCTTTGAGTTCTTGCTTTGCTTATTTTTGTCCTCTGGAGATTCCTTGATTTCTTGCGAGCTGACAAAATACATTTTGAAAGATTTTGAAAATATTTTATCCTGCAGAAGGGTTAGTCTGGGTAGCTAGCTCTGTGGTTTCCACATGGAAAATGGGTCAGTTATCTTTGCCCCTGTTTTATCCGGATCATTCTCTGCATTATAATATTTATTGAGCACTTGACTATATATCAGGTGCTGTTTCTAGGATATTACATATGTTAGCCCATTTTAAATCACTCATTAACCTTATAAATTAGGCATACCTAAAAATACCTGTTTTACAGATAAAGACATTAGGACACAGAAAGTTTAAACAACTAGCCCCAGGTCATATGGCTGGTAAGTGGTTAAACCGAGATTCTACTCAGCAGTGTGGCTTCAAGACTCATGGCATTCTACTGCCTCTAAGTAGTTCCCTAGCTAAGTTTTTCATAATTGTTTTATGTCATATTTATGCAACTGGGGAAGAGTTTAGAAAATGGTTTTCCTGTCATTCATTACATATATTTTATAATATGGAAGGCTACATTGAGCTATATATAGTGGGAGATGGGTTCATGGACTATCTAGAATTTTTGCTATCCAAATTGTGCCCAACCCAAGGGTTTCCTGCAGCCACTTTATGCAGTGAATTATACTTCCGGCAGTTTAGATCTGCAATAGGAGGGAATACTACATCAGGACAGTATATCACTAAAATAATAACTAAAGAATAAAGATTTGTGTCGTTTTTACACCATGTTCTATTACATTACTATGTTAGGTTTTTCTTGAATAACTATTATCTACCAGTAACTTTCAAATATTATCTATAAAACTCATTACAACTTTTAAAGAAAGTGCTTTTAAAGTACTGAATAAATATTTGTTAAATGATGAATAAAATGTGAAATAACATTTTACCTACCAATGGGCGAAAAATTGAAAAATTAATGATCACAAGGAGTTTAAGGTAAGTCAGAGCCATGCAAATACTACATTGGAGAAAGTTTCTCTGAGAAAGAAATAGACCCAAGTACTATGGAATTTACTAACATAGAAGAGATTATCCTTTCCCCATTGTGTACTCTAGGTACCCTTATTGATCAGTCAACTGTATATGCATAGGTTTATTTCTGAGCTCTCTATTCCATTCAGTTGTTCTATATGTCTGTTTTTATGCCAGAGCCATATTAGCTTTATGCTATAATTTGAAATGAGGAAGTGTGATGCCTCCAGCTTTGTTCTTCTTGCTCAAAATCACTTTGGCCATGTACGGTCTTCTGTGCTTCCATATGAATTTTAGGGTTGTTTTTATCTATTTCTGTAAAAAAAATGCCATTGGGATTCAGGTAGAGATTTCATTGAATCTGTTTATAATTTTGTATAGTATGGACACTTTAACAATATTGTTTCTTTCAATCCATGAACATGGGATGTCTTTTTATTTATTCGTGTCTGCTTTAATTTATTTCATCAATGTTTTATAGTTTTAAGTGTACAAGTCTTTCATCTCCTTGCTTAAGTTTGTTCCCAAGCATTTTATTCATTTTGATGCTATTTTAAATAGGATTGCTTTCTTAATTTCCTTTTTAGAAAAGTAATTGTTAGTGTATAGAAATACAAGCAATTTTGTATCCTGCAATTTTGCTAAATTTGTTTATTAGTTCTAACAATTTGTGTGTGTGTGTGCGTGTCTAATATTTAGAGTTTTCTAGATATAAGATCATGTCCCCTGCAAACAAAGATAATTTTACTTCTTCCTTTCCAATCTGGATGCCTTTTATTTTTTTCTATTGCCTAATTATCTGGCCAAAACTTCTAGTATTATGTTGAACAGAAGTGGTAAGAGTTGGCATCCTTCCCTTGTTCCAGATCTTAAAAGAAAAGCTTTCAGTTTTTCACCATTAAGCATGATGTTGACTGAGATTTTCATAAATGGCCATTATTGTGTTGATGTAAGTTCCTTCTGTACCTAATTTTTTGAGATAAATTGGAAATCCACATGTAACAGAATGAAATTAGACCCTTATCTCACATGATCCACAAAAATCAACTCAAAACGGATTAAAGACTTAAATGTAAGACCTGAAACTCTAAAACCTCTAGAAGAAAACATAGAGAAAAAGCTTCTGGGTATTGGATTTGGCAATGACTTCTTGGATATGACACCAAAAGTACAGGCCACAAAAACCAATTTAGATGAGTGGGATTATATCATACTAAAAAGCTTCTGAACAGCAAAGGAAACAACAACAAAATAAAAAGGCAACTTAGGGAATGGGAGAAAATATTTGCAAACCATGTATCTGATAAATGGTAAATATCCAAAATGTATAAGGAACTCTTACAACTCAATAGCAATAAAACAAATAAACCAATTAAAAAATGGGCAAAGGAACTGAATGGACATTCCTGCAAAGAAGACATCTAAAACACATATATGGAAAGGCACTCAGCATCACTAATCACCAGAGAAATGCAAATAAAACCACAATGAGACATCAAATCACTCTTGTTAGGAATGTTTTTATCAAAAAAATAAGAAATAAAAGCTGGCAAAGATGTGGAGAAAGTAAAATTTGTGTACACTGTTGGTGGGAATGTAAATTGGTATAGCTAGTATGGTAAACAGCATGGAGGTCTTAAAAAACTAAAAATAGTGCTATCATGTAATCCACCAAACCCATTTCTGGGTATATATCCAAAAGAATTAAAGTCAAAATCTCAAAGAAAAATCTGTACTCTCATGTTCATTGCAGCATTATGGATAATAGCCAAGACATGGAGGCATCCTAAATAGCTATCGACAGATCAATGGATAAAGAAAATGTGATATATGCATACAATGGAATAGTATTCAGGCAAAAAAAGAAGGAAATCCTGCCATTTACAAAAACATGGGTGAACCTGGAGGACATTATGCTAAGATGCTAAGTGAAATAAGTCAGACGCAGAAGGAAAAATACTACATAATATCACTTATATGACAAATCTAAAATAGTCAAACTGATAGAAGGAGAGAGTGGAAGGGTGGTTGTCAGGGGTTGCAGAAAGAGGGAAATGAGGAGATATTAGTCAAAAGGTACAAAGACAAATAAGTCCTAGAGATCTACCGTACAGAATTATGCCTATAGTTAATAATATTGCATTATATAGTTAAAAATTTGCTAAGGAGGTACATCTTATGTTAAGAGTTCTTGTTACAAATAATGACAATAATAATAATAAAAGAGAAGGAGGGAATTTTTGGAGATGATGGATAGGTTTATGGTATAGGTTGTGGTGATGGTTTCAAGGAGGTATACTTCTCTTCAAACTCATCAAGCTGGATACATTAATTATGTGCAGTTTTTTATGTTAAAAAAATAAATTACAAAAAGAATGTTTAATTTAAAAAGGGATTCAGTAACAGGAGGAAAAGAGTTTTCTGCAAAGCAAGTTATCATACTGTAATCAGACTTTTATTCTCGTCATTCTCTTGACATTGTTTCTTTAAAGGTTTCTAGTGGGACTCATGTTACATTATTTAATGTTCAATTTTCAAGCCTCATTTTACCTAGTATCATTGAATGCAGTTGATGATTCCTTCTTCCTTGATACATTTTTTTCCCTGCTTGTAGTCTCCTTTGCTGGAACTTCCTCAGTTTCCCACCTACAGATATTTATCTGTTGAAATGCCCAGGACTCAGCCTTGCACACCTTCTCTTCTGCTCTCCACACAGTTACTTGGTGAGCTCATTCCAGCCCACATTTATATGCCCAGCCTGGCTCCCCCCTTGCACTCAAGACTCATCTAACCAACCGCCTACTTAATGTTTCCTCTGGGTCACATTGCTACACTCTGGTTCAAGTCTAGAGTTTCACAACAGCCTCCTACTTCCATCCTTGTGGTCTGTTCCCACATGGCAGCCAGAATGACCTTTTCAAAATATTAATATGTCAGATCATGTCACTACACTGCTCAAAACCATCCAATTGCTTCACTTATCACTCAGAATAAAAACAGACACCTTTCCCATGGCCAGTAAGGTCCTATGAGATCTGAGTGCTTCTTCATCCTGTGTCTCCACCTCTTTGATCTAATCTCCCTCTTCACCTGGCTTGCTTTTCTCCAACCATGCTAGACTTCTTGCTAATCTTGGGGTTACTGAACACACTCTTTCCCCAAGACTTTTGCCCTTGTTGTTCCCTTTGCTGGAACTATCTCCCCTCATGCATCTGCAGACTGCCTTCCTCTAAGCCTTTGTTTAAATGCCTACTCCTTGGCATCTGTATAAAATAGCATGGCCTCCCCATCCCCGTCTAGCTTGTTTTATTTTTCTTCTTAGCTTTCCCTACTACATATATGGTTCTTTGCTTATTGTATCTTCCCACCTTCACTCCCTCTGAAACATGAGCTTTATCAGAGCAATGACTTTGTTTTATTCACTACTGTATCCTGATTGCCTAAACAGTGTCTGGCACTTAGTAGATGCTGAATAAATATTTATTGAATCAATCAACATATGAAAGCACATTCATTATCAAAAAATAATGTGTTGCTAAGATAACATATTGCTTTATAATGAGCTTTCACACAAACTGTGTTTACAAAAACTGCTCAAAATCTATGAGCATCTTCTCTTTTATTTTCCCAAGTACCTTTGCAAGATCTGTATTCTGGAGATGCAGAGAGATGAGGAGGCCCTTCCACGTCTTTCTCTTTGGCCAAGATTGTACTCAGAAGAAAAGGAGAATGAGTGAGAAGTATACTATTTTCTTCTGCCCTGCCTGAGGACAATATAAGATATTTATAGTACGTAATTATTTGACATGCAGGGGGAGGCCCTTTGAATGGGCATGGCATCCTTAAGAACAAAGCCCAGAGAAGGCTGCCTTTGCTTTTTCTTGGCTATTGACCTGCTGGAGTCTGTCCCTCAGTCTATAACCCAGTAATCTCCTGTTTCCCAATCCACTAAATAGAACTAATAATACTGTCCCTTCCTTACAATGGTGCTAGGAGGCTGGATTAATTAGTAAAAGTTTATGAAACACCTTTACATTAACACCTCAGATGAAAGGCACTAAAAGACTACAGAGTGTTATTATATTTTTAACAAATGGAAAACCTAATATTAAAGTTGTGACATTTTACATTTTTATAAGATCAAAAGATCATTATTAACAAATGTTATTTTACACTCACGGGTTTTTTTGTTTGCTTATTTGTTTGATATAGAAACCAAGACACAGAAAGGATGAAGCCTATTTCCAGAGAGGATTTTGCAAATCAATTGAACAGTCACAAATGGATGTTATGTGAATGAATTACATGTGCAGAGAAAGAACACAGCTTGGCAATTAACATTAATTTAACTACTTTAACCATGAGGACCACAGCAGCACATCAAGAAGAAACAGTGTGTAGTAGGGAGTAGGAAGGTCACTAGACCAAGAGAGGGGAGGCCAAGGTCCTTGCCCTGGCTCTCAGACCACCTCATGTGATATTAAGTATCTCATTTAACAGTATTTATTAGGTGCCTAATATGCCTATGCAGGTACAGGTATTATTTCTCCTTGTTCAGAGATGGATGGCAGTGGAGTAGCATGAGGCCTGTGGGGAAGACCTGGCTTTCCTGGATCCTGACAGTGTCACGAAAGGGATGCCCACCTTTCCTTAGGTAACTTCCACTCCCAGTGTGTTCTCTGGGAAGGGCCCACACAAACCTGGGAGTCCTGATGAGCCTGAAAGTTAACTGCACTGTTAGGTGAGTCACTCCTGGCTTTGGGATGTGGACAGGACTGTTGCTTACACTGGGAGAAAACAAGAAGCCAAATGGTTCCTTTGTACCTCATCAACGTGTTAAGAGCTACAATGCGTTTGTTAGTAGCTATCAAATACAAAATGCTGTGCTTCCTGCCATTCTCCGGACTGTGCTCTAGTCTGGTAAAGAGCGGTGATAAAGATATCCCAAATGCCTGAGCTCTACGGGTGCTATGGGGACATAAATCCATAAATCAAGGAAAGAACAAGAACCACGTGGTTAAGGAGATCCATTTTCCTGAGAGAGGGAGAACAAGTGACTCCCTTTGTGATAGAATCAGATGGAGGTGTCAGAATACAAATTTAACAAATTAGTAGTTGCAATCAGATCGCATGCCAAAAACCTTTCTAGACTTATTAAAGTAGAGCATAAGTGAGGAGAATAAAGTTTCCCTTCTGAAGATCAAATGGTAGAAAATTCTAACAAAACAGGGCAAAAATACAAAGTGGATAATATCATTAAACAAAAGATAAAAGTCTTAGAGAACATATTCCAAAAACATATGTAGAAATAACAGGAGTTCCATGGGGAGAAAAATGAAGAAACAGTGGTAATAACTGAAGTAATTAAAAAACAATTGACTGGGCTGAAAATGGACTTGAGTCTACTGATTGGAAGACCTTACTAAGTCCCAGGAAAAACTAATTTATGAGGCTATACACCAAGGCCTATCTTGGTGACTTTCCAGAATTTCAAGAATAAAGAAGAAGTGGCAAAAAGAAGCATGAGCTGTCATCTCCCATAACAACAATGGGATAAGACGTGGAGGTGGAAGACAGTGATATTGATGATCCCGACCTGTGTAGGCCCAGGCTGATGTGTTCCTTTGTGTCTTAGTTTTTAACAAAGGAGTTTAAAAACTAAAAAATTAAAAATAGAAAAAAGCTTACAGAATAGGGTTATAAAGAAAGAAAATATTTTTGTACAGCTGTACAATGTGTTTATGTTTTAAGCTAAGTGTTATTATGAGTCAAAAAGTTTTAATAAAAGGTTTATAAAGTAAAAAAGTTACAATAAGCTAAGGTTAATTTATTATTGAAGAAAAATTTTTTTAATAAATTTAGTGTAGCCTAAGTGTGCAGTGTTTATAAAGTCTACACTAGTGTACACTAACGTCCTAGGCTTTCACATTCACTCACCACTCACTCACTCACTCACCCTGAGCAACTTCCAGGCCAGCAAGCTCCGTTTATGGCAAATATCCTGTAGAGGTGTATCATTTTTTATCTTTTATACTGTATTTTTACTATACCTTTTCTATGTTTAGATACACAAATACTTACCATTGTGTTACAATTGCCTACAGCAGTGGTCCCCAACCTTTTTGGCACCAGGGACCGGTTTCATGGAAGATAATTTTTCCACAGGATAGGAGGTGGGAGGGGGATGGTTTCGGGATGATTCAAGTGCATTAATTACATTTATTGTGCACTTTATTTCTATTATTATTACATTGTCAGTTGCCACTCACTGATAGGATTTTTTTTTTTTTTTGAGACAGAGTCTGGCTCTGTTGCCCTGGCTAGAGTGCAGTGGCATCAGCCTAGCTCACAACAACCTCAAACTCCTGGGCTCAAGAGATCCTCCTGCCTCGGCCTCCCGAGTAGCTGGGACTACAGACATGTGCCACCATGCCTGGTTTTTTAGTTGTCTAGATAATTTCTTTCTATTTTTAGTGGAGACGGGGGTCTCGCTCTTGCTCAGGCTGGTCTCGAACTCCTGACCTTGAGCGATCCACCTGCCTCAGCCTCCCAGAGTGCTAGGATTACAGGTGTGAGCCACCGCACCCGGCCCACTGATAGGGTTTTGATATGCATCTGCAAGCAATTTATTTATTATGGTCTCTGTGCAGTCAAACCTCTCTACTAATGATAATCTTTGTTTGAAGCCACTCCCCAGCACTGGCATTGCCAGCTCAGCTCCACCTCATGTCATCAGGTATTAGATTCTCATAAAGAGCACGCAACCTATTACAGAGTCCTCGCATTCCCAGTTTACGATAGGGTTCACACTCCTATGAGAATCTAATGCCCCCGCTGATCTGACAGGAGGGCGGAGCTCAGGCGGTGATGCGAGCCCTGGGGAGCAGCTGTAAATACAGAGGAAGCTTCCTTCACTACTTGCTCGCCCACCTCCTGCTGTGTGGCCCTATTCCCTAACAGGCCCTGGAGCAGTATCAGTCCCCGCCCAGGGATTGGGGACCCCAGGCCTACAGTATCGAGTACAGTAACATGCTGGGAAGGTTTGTAGCCTGGGAGCAATAGGCCATATCATACAGCCTAGGTGTGTAGTAGGCTACACCATCTAAGATTTGTGTTAGTACACAATATGCTGTTCATACAATGACAAAATCTACAGACACATTTCTTAGAACTTATCCCATTGTTTAGAGACATGCAACTATACATAAATTTAGAGTATGGCTTGTAAAATCAAAACAATGACTTCCTCTCGTGGTCAAGGATGATCAAGGGTAATTTTGCTGTGTACAATATTATGACTGAACAGATTGCACCTCTACTGTAGATCAGCAAAACCAGGAATTTAGGTATAAAAGTATCCTAGAGGTCTTGAACTTGGGTGTGAAATGGGATAGTGAAAGAATGCTAAAGATTTCATCTTGAGGTGTTGGGATGGGATGGAGAAAAAAATATTAGAAAAGATTTGGAAGAGACTAGTAGAACTATAAGAGAATATTACTTGCAATTCTGTGGCAATAAATTTGAAAGCCAAGAGGAACTGGGTGATTTTCCAGGAAGTTACCAAAACTAACTTAAGTAAAAATGGAAAAGCATATCAGACAATACTTATACAAGACATTTGGAAAATAATGTAAGATATACCATAAAAGACTAATGTTTAAAAAATAGAAAATTATACTGTTACACCATTTATAATACTTAAAAAAGGATGAAAAATTTCTAGTTGGGTTTATGAGGCTAGTATTTTGTTCATAAGTTAGCAAAATACTACAAAAACTATATATGTTGTAAAATATAAATATAAAAATTCTAAGTAATTATTAACCAATGGAATTGAACAGTCTATCAAAGAATACACCATGATCCAAGTGGATTTATTTAAGGAATGTGAAGACAGTTCAATATCAAGACATATGTTGATGAAATTAATTATATTGACAAATTAAAGGAAAAAATAATTTAATATATGCATAACAAGTTAGCATACAATCAGCACATACTGATTTCGGGCAACACTACTAATTTTTAAAAAATATCTGAATAATATGGTAATGCAAACTACCTAGTTAAATATGATATTTACTAAAATCCAGTAAGACACATTATCCCACATGATGAATTCTGTTATCACTTCCATTAAAGTGAGGGATCTCTCTCTCTTTCTCCTAGGTATGTGTTCATTATAAAAACAAGAACAAAAATATTAAAAAATATGAAGAAGTGCAAAAGGAGAAAAAATGACTCAAAATCTTACTTCCTTAATTATTCTCATCAATATTTAATGAATATAGTTTTAGAGATATCTCTATGCACATATAGAAGACATAGGATAAATTATATAAACAAAAAAATTATTTTATTATGCTAATATAAACAAAAATATCATCCAGTTTTTCTTGAATTTAATAGAATTAAAATGGTGGTAAAACTGAATGAATCATTAAAATTCAAATGAATATTTCTTCCTAAGAAATAATAATTTCACTTAAAATTTGCTGGTTAAGTAAAAATTATATAAAACATACTAAGAGATTGTCTCTCTTTATTTAAACTCTAAGTTGCATCTACATTTGCAACTGTAATTCATTAATTCCTGTTATGAAAATTAGGGAATTACCACCTTCCTTTCTCTTGACCACCAATTTTTGAAATATTATTTTATTAATTATACATTGTTAAAGCTTATAACATTTGAATTCTGCCTGAAACCATAATTCCCGTGTTGAGTTCTACAGTTAAATAGATATATTTTTTATATCTTCCTTTTACTTAGCTCACATTCTTTTTGTTTATTTGTTTGTTTGAGCAGTATTTTCCCAAAGATGTTTTTATTGGGCTCCTTTCTTACTATTACTTGTGCTTAAATGAGGCCAGCTATTTGATGAATGATTGCGGGAGGGGAGGGAAGTGAGCTGGCATAGTCTGAAGCTTCAATTTTGTTTGCTTGCCTTCAACACCTTTCAGAAAATAATATTTTGTCTGCTCTGGGATGGCATTTCTATTGGTTTTATAGTTTTAGAGCAGAGGCAGTCACATCACAGGCTGTATGGTTTTCCATCTAATGATAACGCCCTCCCTTCCCCTGTTCTGCCACTCCTCCCACAGAATTTTCTTGCCAAGAACTCGGTGGAAGGTAATGAATGGACATGCATCCACAGGCAAAGGATCTAAATAGACATTTCTCCAAAGAAGATTTGAAAAAATGGCCAACAAGCAAATGAAAACATGTTCAACATTAATAGTCATTAAAGATATGCAAATCAATACCACAATGATATATCACTTTACACCAAATAAACTGGTGTAGCCTCTTTAGAAAGCAGTTTGTCAGTTCTTCAAGAAGTTAAACATAAAGCTACCATATGATCCACTCCAAGGTATGTACTCAAGAGGAATGAAGACAATATGTGCACTCAAACACTTGTGCATGAGTGTTCATAGCTACATTGTTCATATAGAATTATTCAGTTTGTGACAAAAAATAGAAACAACTCAAATGTCTATCAAATAATTAATGGACAAATAAATAAAGTGTATCCATATAATAGAATATTATTTGGCAATAAATAAGAATGAAATGTTTACGTGCTATCACATGGATGAATCTTGAAAACATCATGCTAACTGAAAGCAGCCAGTCACAAAAGACTATGTACTGTGTTATTGTATGGTTTTGTTTACGTGAAATGTCCAGAATAGGCAAAACTAGACAAAGTAGTTTAGTGGTTGTCCAGGGCTGGGGAGAGTGAGGTGATGGGCATGGTTTGTTTTGTGGGAGATGAAAATGTTCGAAATTATATTGTGGTGATGATTGCACAACTCTGTGAATGTACTAAAAACTGTTGAATTATATACTTTAAGTGGGTGAATTGTATGGTATGTGAATTATATATATTTATGTATATATATCTTTATTGAACTGTTTTTAAAGAAGACCAAAGACTCTTGAGTCAGAATGCCCAAGTTCAAGTGCTGTCATCTCCACTTGAGTCTGTGTGATTACAGAACAGGTCCTCCACATTTTTAAGCTTCTGCATGATATGTGGGTGATTATAGTACCTACCTCAATGCTGGAGAGTCAAGACAAAACAAATAAATTTTCCTTCTTTATAGGTACATAAAGTTTTTTCCTACAATCAGTGATGATGAAGAGCCCATGAAATATGGTACGTCTGGAGCTATCAGCAGCCGTCTTTCTGTCTTGAGGGATGAGGCAGTCTAAGAATGAGAAGGACGTCTTCATATCACCTTTCTTACATCTTAATTTCTTCTTTTATATCTTTAATAATTTAAAAATTCTTATTTAATAGTTTATCAAAGACTAATTACTTTGTCTAATTAAGTAAGTGTAAATACCTGGCACATAGAAAGTACTCAGTAAATATTTGTTGAATTTTTGAATGAATTCCTAGTAGTTAGTACCAGTTTCCTCATATTCCACTGTTTCCCTAAAGAAATTACTTCCTCTTTGCTTCATTTTTTCATCTGTAACACAGAATAATACTTCCTAAAGTTGTAGTGGGGTCTAAATGAAATCATGTCTGGTTTAGTGCTTGACACGTAATGTTTGCTGAACTCTACTAGTTTCTTTCCCTCCTAGCCTCCTACTCATCTTTTATATGTGTGTCATTAGGGACCTAAAGCCCACCCCCTTAGGAGCAGCTGAATGTTCAGTTTTTTACAATTTCTGTTTGGGCTTTGCTGCCTTCTCTGCAAATGCTTACAGAATCTGTTTCTCACTCTCCCAGTTCTTTCATTGTTGGGCTCTTGGTGGGGGGGGGCGGGTGTGGATCACACATTATGTTGTCCTATAGACTTTATCTTTTGTTAATTTGTTGCTCTTACTCTTCTGGCTTTTTAGCTGCCAAATTGATGTCCGCTTTCAGAATGGTATATAAATGCAAAAGTACCTTAGTGTCTACAGGGTAGAAACTCAATACGTAATAACTGAATCTTAAATAGCTCTTAAATTCTGCAGCCACCCGTGACTCCACTGCCTGTCATTTGGTTTCCATTGGTGCTCTGCTCACCATCCCACTGAGGGCTACACAGTAGCACTCTGCATGCTGGGGGGTCTTTGATTCATTCTCTTTCTCACCCTAAGTAGCCAGACTCTGTGCATCTTTGGCTTCATCTTTTGAGATAAAAAGACTGTGAGTTCCTAGCAAAGGGGTGTCAGTGCTACTCATTGGAAGAAAATATCCAAAGAGCCAAAAATCTTCAATTGTCCATATGATACTTTTTAGTTCTTACTTATAATTTAGATTAAAAGTAACTATTAATAGCTACTCTTGGATACAGGGATCTATAAAATAGCTTTGCCTTTGTTATTTATCTATTCCCTTTGGTGATGAGGAAAATGCTCTATATCAGCAGTCCCCAGCCTTTTTGGCACCAGGGACCGGTTTCATGGAAGCCAATTTTTCCACGGATCAGGGGTGGGGTGGAGATGGTTTGGGGATGATTCAAGAGCATTACATTTATTGTGCAGTCAAACCTCTCTGCTAATGATAATCTGTTTTTGCAGCTGCTCCGTAGTGCTAGCATCACCACCTCAGCTCCAGCCCAGATCATCAGGTATTAGATTCTCATAAGGAGTGCACAACCTAGGTCCCTCACATGTGCAGTTTACAGCAGGGTTCGTGCTCCTGTGAGAATCTAATGCTCCCACTGATCTGACAGGAGACAGAGCTTATGAGGTGAGGCCAGTGAGGGGGAGCGGCTGTACATATAAATACAGATGAAGCTTCCCTTGCTCACCTCCTGCTGTGCAGCCAGTTCCTGAGAGGCTGCAGACTATTATCGGTCTGCAGCCCAGGGGTTGGGGACCACAGCTCTATATGGTGCTCAATAGATACTAAATTATTATATAAACCGCATCCTTACTAAAACATAAGATGAAATTTAGCTTAAGTGTTGAGCACTATCCAGCAACTATATTACTATATGACAGAAGGGTACTGTGATAGTCCTGTTTTACCAACTAGTGCTGTTTATAGCCTTGATACTAATGGCTTCAGGGCTAACAGTAGGTAGTTTCTTTATTGTGAAAAAAATTTGGAGCAAGAAATGGGAGGGGGAGATATTTTAAGAAAGAGATGAGTTATTTTCAGGCACTGTTCAGTCCCTAAAATGTTATTTCTCCTTCTCCATGCCTAGTGTTCTCAAATTTCTTTCTGTAACAGAAATCAAATATCCAGTGAAGTCATTTATCAATGTAATTATTCAGTGAAAGTCATATGTCTTATGGTTTTATTATTACATAGATTTATAACTTTGAACATTTATTATTATTTTTTATCTTTCTAGAATTCATACCCTCTTCTTTTGGAAAAGACCTTACATTTTCTTTAGAGAAACCACCTTTTACCCACTCTTTGTTTTAGGGCCTTGAGTGAGACTGATCAGTATATTCTATTTTCTTGGCCAGGCACTCTAATTCATTCACAGATAGGCATGAAGACCAACTACGGTATGCACGATTAGGGTTATAAAGAACCTATTATTACCATAGAGTTCCTAAGAAAATGGCCCATATATTTCATCGATTCTAGAATGCCTGCTTTTCATCACATTTTAACATCTCTGATATAGGGGTGCATTTTACAATGTATATCATAAGAAACCACAGTGTTATTATTTAAGGGTAAGCAATTTTTCTTCTTTATAGGTACATAAAGTTTTTTCCTACAATCAGTGATGATGAAGAGCCCATGAAATATGGTACGTCTGGAGCTATCAGCAGCCGTCTTTCTGTCTTGAGGGATGAGGCAGTCTAAGAATGAGAAGGACGGGGAGGAAAGCAGAATCCAGAGATCAAGAGAAACTGACCATTGTATCCTGTCATGTTTGAAGTTAATGCTTTGAGGTTCTGTAAGCCAACTAACTCTCCTCTCAGTACACACACACTCACACAAACACACACACACACACACACACACACACACACACTTCTTTTCTTCTTGAATCATAGTGGCTCATCTCTCACTTTTAACTGCGGGAGTTCTGACCACACCTGCACAAAGAGATCCCAGCTGACATTTGGAGCCACTTTCCTGGTTCTCAAAGTTAACTGAAGAGAAATAACGGACACAAAGCAATTTGAAGCATCTAAAGCATTTGACAAACATAAATAAGGTCAGTAACAAGCACTTTCTGTCAGGAAATACTCAGATGCCTTATAATTCAAAGAGTCAAACACAATCTTTAGACACATTCTAAGGCCTATGAAACAAACCAATATTCTTAGGTGCCCTGGAATAAAAATGACTTGCAGAGATTTCTCTATGAGAAAGAAATCCTCACATGCTCATCGAAATTCAGGAGACTTACAGCTAGGGTATCATCTAGCCAAACTTTGACAGTAGACACACTACATAGGGTATGACAATGGGTTATGAGATGGGGAGGTGCAGGGAATTAAGAAACTAGAACTTTGGATATCTGAGTAATTTTATATATCACAATAAACAGTGGGACTACATTTTTTCAGGTAAAAGGGTAGTGTGAACTCTAAAGATTTCTAGTACCATTGTCGTGAAACTGTAATTTGACCTTAGCTTCTATAAGCAACCAAAAACACTTTCTAAAATTTCAAGTTATTTGATAACTATAAATCCTTAAAATCCTTATAAGGTAGAACATAGGTTCAGATATCATTTCATCTTGTTCAGATGCCCACCTTAAAGAAAGACAGTGCCTTTGTGCATAATTAGCATATTTTGGCCTTAAACCTTGCATCTAGTAATGCTCTTCAAGTGATTAGGACTATCTGAGAAATGCTATAATCCCCTAGAAACGTACTGTTTAGTTTTTCTCAGCGCTGTTATGAAAATTGCTAGGAATGCGTAAACTGGAATTAAGGAACAGTGTTTCTTGCCAGTTAAATGAACAGAACAAATGTGTATATGTTCAATCATGTTTGCTGTGTTAAGAACAGTTTGAGATAATTTCTTAATTCAATTGTTTAAATAACACCGTTCCAATCCTAAGTCTTTTTGTCTTTATTATAAAACTGATATTATGCAATTAACATTTTTTCTCAAACTATTTTTTCTTTAAAATCATGAAAAAGTGACAGAAGATCATCTTTATATAATGAGGGTGTGGACAAGTATTTAAGCAATTACTTGACACCTCATAGACAGATGCAATATAAATCAAAGCCATTCTTGTTTTGTTTGCATTAGATTTTTCTTCTACTTTTGCCAAAACAGTGAGAAAATTTGCATGATAATGATCTAGTTCAGATTACTATCTTTTTAATGCTCTATTTAAAAAAAAGTTGAGTCAAACTCTTGAAGGAGCATTCTGGTTCATAGCAAGAAAGCAGTGGTTGTGTAACCAAACATTCGGATATTAAATCTATAACCTCATCTTGCAGAAAGAGGGTACCAGCAGACCCAACTCTAAAGACACCATCCCAGCCTGGATATACTCTAATGATTTTATGTTCCCTACAGTCATTTGGATTCAAGTATTAGTAATACAAATAGTATTTGAGTTTTAAATAACAACAACAAAAAAGCATTATTTGTGATTTATGATGTAGTCATCATGAATAAAATAATGAATATATTAAGTAATCAAACTTAACAAAATAAATTACAGATATACTCTTTTTTGAGCAAATGATGTGAATGTGAGTAATTTTAAACACTCCAAATCTTCCCCATTCCTAAGATGCCTGTAGTAGTTTACTAACCATGAGAGATCAGTATACCTTGCTTGTGTTAATGATCAGTCATCCTGTTTTGTTCTCTTGCAATATAAATTCTTGAGTAAATCTTTCCATAGGCTGCTCATTATGACTACTATTTGTAGGCTTTTCTGAGCCCTATGCAAAGCCTTATAAGTTTATCTTTTTAATCCCCTGCACACATATTCTTTTTCCTTCTTAGTATTCCTTCTTTGAAAATTTCCCCTTCCCTTTGCATCCACCATTTGATTCATTCTATTCTTCTCTTATCATGTGTCAGCCATTTGTTTTACTGTTTTCTATATTTCTATTCTACCTGCTTTGCTTTCTGTTTGTGTTCTTGGTGAAAAGTGCAAAAGGGTGAGTACTGTTCACTTAGCAAATGTTATTTTAGAGGATAGAAAAGATTAGCATTTGGAAAGGGTTATTTGGAAGACCATGCACTTTAGTGTATAAAATAAATAATTCTACAATGCTTCCTGTTTCTCTACATTATTGATTAAAAGCAATGCAATTTACTTTACAAACAGCTGAACAATTGCATGACTTTATAAGGCATAAAGTCTCTGCAGCCAGACTTCCTGGGTTCCCCACTCCTCCATACCACTTAACAGCTGGGTTGTGCATGCTCACTGAGTTCTGTGTCTCTGCTTCCTTTTTCATGGTCACCATCCCATTTTAGCTGCTAAATTTCATAGTCATAATCCAGATTCATAATTAACCATCTATAATCTGAATTACCAGAATTTAACCTTCCAATCCCACCTCCTGCCTTTATAGATTGCCCCCTTGTGTTCTCTGACTCCACCATTAATTTCACCAGACCCGCCCAATCCACTGATCAATGTCTTCACTATCATCACCCTCTCATGTCCTTTCTGTTTTCCTTCTCCCCTTAATTCTATGGTCACTTCTTTGTACATCCTCAAGTCCTTTGAGACTCTCTTGCTGCTTCGTGATCACCTGGCGAAAGCCCAACTGCTGTTTAATCAAACTTTTAGCACATCCTGTGTCTGCACCCTCACAGCAGAACTTGACTGAAGAAATGCAACAGTCAGGCTGATTTGTCTTGCTTCAAATGCGTGACCGTTAACCTGGGTGTGAATCCATGCCCACATACTCTGCTTTTCTCCTCTTAGTGTGGATAACCAATGCCTAGTGAGAGTACAGTCATCTCTGACTAGTGCCTCAGGCCCTCTCCTTTCTCACCTACTCAATAACACTGTTCCGGCCATTCTTCCCTCTTTCTCTGTCACCATCCATTTATTCCTATCAACTTGATCATTCGCATAATCATGTGCATGAATAACAGTTTCTCTCATCTTAAAAAACATTCCCCAAGTTCCTCTTGTTCCTGTCAAGCTTAGTTTCCTGTAGAGCAAAACTCCTCCAATGAATTGTCTATATTCTCTCTCTCTGATTGCTTTATTCTCATTCTCTTTTGAACTCTTGCCAGTTAGGCTTCTAACCCCTAACTCCATCAAAAATGCTTTCGCTAAGGACACCAAGGACACATATGTTTCTAAATTCAGTGGTCAATTCTCAGTCTTCATCTTACCCGAATACTTCACTGCATTTACACAGTGGATTGCTATTTGTTGCTTGAATCACCTTCTTTAATTAGCTTCCAGGACAACGTAGGTCCCTGGTTTTCCCAGCCACATCTTTTTCTTGTTCCTTTCATTTCCTTAACTTTAAATGTTGGAATGTCTCAGAGTTCAGTCTTTAAAATTTTTTTTAAACAGACTTCCTTGGTGATCTTCCTTAAAATTCTCATAACTTTTAAGACTATCTGTAACACTTACAGCTCCAAAGTTTATATTTTGAACCCAGGCCCCTATCCTTATGGACTTCTGCCCTAACTTTGTTTTTCTCACAGTTTTCCCCAATTTAGTAAGTGGTAGCTTCATTCTTTTAATAGCTCATGCCCCAAATTTTTGTCAAAATATAATTTTTTAAAAACACAGGAATATATAAAGTGAGCATGTGTCAAAAATTGATTTACAATGTCAAAAATTTGTTAGTTTACACATTAAGGAACCAGTAGGGTGGCAAAAATTGATTCAAAAAAGTCAAAGGACTCAAAAGAGGTAAAATTGATTCAATGGAGAAACAGATGTTATACAGTCAGGAAAGCAAGCAAAATAAGTTTGCTAAATTAGAGGCAAAAGTGGTTAGTAACCTTCAGGACAATGAAATTGTTGAGGTTATCTTCTCTACTGAATAAAAAATATTTCATCTCTACTAGACAATAGTTTCCCAATGAACATACAACTCTACAGTAGTGAAGTTATTTCACAATAGTAAATAGTAAGTCGACATTGATCTGTGCCCTAGAGAATTAAATATTCATGCCAGGGCCTGTGAGGCCATGATCTGATGTGGAAGAACACACTGTTATCCTTTTGCTTATTTCCACATTGTGGGTAATATTTCTTAACACCTTTAGTCACCCATGATTTCTGTGTTATTTCCATACTACATTATCAAATCTTGTTGACTGTAACTTCATTAGACATTGTGAACCTTGTCACTCTCACTATCTTTACTGCTGGCACCCTGATCTGAACTACCATCATATCTTTCCTAGATTGTTGACATTCCTCCTGACTGGTTTTATAATCTAGTTTCAGAAAACCAAACCGAGTGATCCTGTTAAAGCAGAAGGCAGATCATGGCACTTCTCTTGTTAAAATCTAGTAAGTTTACATCACACTTCCCTACCCCCACCCAATAAACAAGTTCTTGCGATGGCCTGTAAGTCTCTGCATGACTTGTACCTCTCTCTGAGTTCATCTCCTGCAGCTCTCCGCCTCACTTACGATGCTTGGTCCGCAGGGGCTGCCTTGCTGCTTTATGAGCACACGTAACGTGTTTCTACCTCAAGGCCTTTGCATGTGGTCCCTCTGCCTGGCATGTTCTTCTTCCAGATTCTCTCCTAGCTCACTCCTCACCTCCTTCAGGTCTTGCTGAAATATCACATTCTGAGTGAGGCTTTCCCTGGCCACCCTATTAAAAACTCAACACATTCCCATAATGTTTCTTCCCCTGGCACTACTTTTACCCTTTCTCTGCTTTGTTTTTCTCCATGGCACTTGTTACCCTCTGACATGTATATTAATTATTGAGGGCAAGTATTTTTGCCTGTCTTATTCACTAATGTGTCCCGAAAGACTAGAACACTATCTGGCACATGAAAGTCATTCCAATATTTCTGAATGAATAAATGAGTAGATGAAGCATTAATTTTCTACCTATTCCTAGTAGCATTTCTTATTTTTTTCCTGGAGGGTTCATGTTAACTTTAAAATTAAGCCCCTATTTATAACTTATTTCTATCCTAATATTGTTTCAAATTAAAACTAATTATTATTTATCTGCAAGGCACTGGCTTGGCTCTATGGAGGACACAAGAAAAAAATCAAGTACAAGAGTTTGCAATCTAGTTAGGGATATAAGATGATAGAAGACTAGCAGATGAAAAGTTAAATGCTAAGAAAAGATATAAGTATCATTTCAAACCACAAATCTGATGAAATATCAGGAGGCAGAAATATTTAATGATCAAAATAATTTGCTTTCTGAGTCTCACCTTAGATATTATCCTAAGCTATTTGATATTTTAGAATCAAAAGTTTGCAGACAGTAATAATATTTTCTAAAATAAAAGAAAAGAATGCATTTAAATATATAAAATAATGAAGAAACTTGCAAGAGGTTACTAAGAAATATTGCTTTTGTAAAAAGCAACTGAGAAACTCACTGTGAGATACAAATGTAAAGAAAGAAATTATATGTTCCTAGTTCTTGCACAACTGCATGATGTAATTGGGAACACCTCTTTGAGGGTAGGGTGTTGGCCATTTTGTTCACGGTGTTTTCTTCAATGCCTTTACCTTTCTCTTGTCCAGGATTTGTATTTGTAGGCATCCCTTATTCTGCTCATTTTTCACATCATTTCTTCCCCATTCTCCCTCCACACCTCTACACACACACACACACACACACACACACACACACATTCTCTTCTACTGACTGTGTTAACGGAGTGACCCAGTTCTTCTGTAACTCTGATCATAGAACTAGAGACTCATTCACTAAGGCATGCTTTCGTTTCAAACCAAGTTCTTTTGCCAACGGTTTGCCTTTTTCGGTTTCCCAATCTTGTCACAAAAAGAAATATTTAAAATAAATTTGCCTTGCCCCTGTAACCATACTCTAAGCATCTCAAAATTGTGTCTAGATAAGTTGGATATCCCAATATAACCAATGTTGGCTCTGAAAAGAATGTACTTTGCTTAAGGAAAATGTTTATATTTCATTCCCTGGAGTCTTCCAAAAAAGGTTTTAAGTTACTTAGGTAAATGGAGAACAATGAAAGCAGCTTTATCAGCACAGAATGTTTAATGTCTTTTGAAAGTAACATTGCTAACCTTTCTGTAGTATATTAGTTGATACTACAGAGAAAATACCGTTTGTCCTGAGAAGCTGCCAAATATAGCCAAAGTCAAAAGATAAATATAATGTACTTATTAAGGCTGTGTTATCCTCCCATTTAAAAATTCTCTCTACCCTTAGGGCAGGCACCAAGCTGTCTCTGTTTGATGCAATACTAACTTTATCAGTCATGTGAAATAAGTAGGAAATAATGCATCCTCAGACCGTCTGTGGCATGTGCTCTGTCAAAACTGATGCAAAACAATTCAAGACAAATTCCCTTTTTGAATAACCAAATCTTTATTTTTACAATAGATATCCTTGCTCTTTAAATACAGTCAACAAATTAAGGATTTTTAAAAGATCTAATAATTTCCACAATCTATAGCAAAAATTGGATTTAAGTATTGAGTATTCAGTTTGTCCAGCATTTCCTCATTATTTCTATGTTGCAGTACTTCCCTTTATAAATGTAGGTCAAGTGAAAATCATGTTTCCTTTGCTTTCTCTAAAGTCACTCTTAATTTCTTTTCCTTTTTGTCTGTGCTATTTCTGCTTCCCCTGATGCTCAGTGTTCCAAAGTAGTTGAAGAATGTCAAAATATATTGCCCTAGATATGTACATTGCCAGCTATTATTATTCCCTGCCATCAAAGTCCTTTCGATTCTAGAAAGAAATCAGATATAAATCTTGAGGATAATTTATTGATATTACTTCTAATAAATTCCACATGTTAATAGCAGCATTTAAATTTTGTTATGTATTTCAGTTTTTTCAAAAGTGCTAAATTTTGTTTTAGGTAATTTATTCCTTTACATGTCTATTGAAGATCTGGAAAATTCTTTGTAACACTATTTTTAGAGTCATAACCACAGGTTTGTTTATAACCTGAATTAATAATAAGCATTATTAGCACCAAAAACTACTATTAATAATAATTACAACAAACTTATATTATGTTTTATGTGTTAATCTCTGTTGCATATTTTATATGCATTAGCTCACTTAAGCATTGGAAGGTACTAACATGAAATTCTTAACATATAAGAAACATGAAGCTTGGCAAAGTTATTGAACTTGCTCAGCCAGTGATAGTAGGTGGCATTGCCAATAAAAGTAGGGGATTAGGGGTGTAGGTATAAGTCTCTCAGACAACATTTCTTCAGCAAAGAACTGTGTGAGTGATCTCATTTAATTCTTTTATAATTATTAGGAAATAGGTGTAACATTATATCAATTTTATAGATGAGAAAACTGAGACAGGTAAGTATTATATTTTGCTCACAATTGCATAACCGCCAAGTAACTAACTGTATTTATTGAGTGACTCAGTCAACAAATACTTTTCGAAGGACTACTATGCTATTGACAATTGTGGTAGGTTCTGAGTTTATCAAGATAACACAGACACATTTACTATCTCATGGAGATTTACTGCCTAAGGAGAAACAAAATAAACAATTTCAGCATGGTACTCAATAGAGGAGGTATCCACGCGAGGCTATGGGAGCCCATTGGAGAGCAATATCCTAATTCAGATGGGGCACAGGTGGGGGGCAGAGGGAGAATGTTTTCTGAGAAGAAATGCTGTTTGAACTGCACCTTGAAAGATAAATAACTAGCAAAGTGAAGGGGGTGAAGAGAGGAAGGGTGTTCTAGAAAGAGGAAAAATAAGCATGTGCAAAGTCTGGAGATGTAAACTAGACAATCTCTAGGAGTCACAGGTGCAGCCAGAAGAATAATGAGAAGGAGACAGTAGGGAGAGATGAGACAGCAGGAATAAGAAGCCACGAGGAGCCCCTAGAATGCATCGTAAGCTGTTTGGATATTGTATTCTGAAGGTAGTAGGAAGCTATAAAAGGATCTTTAATAGATCAGATCAGAAAGATTGGCAAATACAGAGATACAATTGGAGGTGGAAGGCAGGAAGAGGAATAACTTATGAAGCCAGTGTGCGTCACAAAATGATGTCAGACTAAATCATTGATGGCCAGAATGGAAGAGTGAGGGTGGAGATCAAAGACATTAAGATGGTAGAACTGACAATATTTAGTAAATGACAGATTGAAGGAGCTGAAAGAAAAGGAAGATTTGCGGATGACTTCCAAGTTTCTGGGAGCTTTTTGTGGTTCTTAGATTTTGTTTAAAGAGCATGTCAATGTGATATGATTAAATCAGCTACATACATATAGGCTGACTAGCTTGTATGTCATTAAATTTGAAGTGAATAGATTAACCATGCAGGCATTCTTATCCGATTTGTATTAACTTTGGAAGTAGAGTAGTTTATATGCCAAATTGTTTCAATATCTGAACTAAATGAATTAGCCAAAGGATGATTCCTTTATTCTTTCCACTAAAATTTTCACTTTAAAAATAATTGTGAAGTTCCTGGACATGTATCTTCTTCACATCCTTGGCTACCAAAACTTCTTACCTCAGTGATCCAGCATCATAAATTTGTACTGTGAAGATGGAAAGAAGATTTTTTAATGAAGTTCACCAAAAGGATCTTTTGGAAGCTGCCAATTCAGTTGGGGAAAAATACAATATTTTTTCCTTATTATTTTGCTTAAGGATTCTGAAATGATAATTATATTATCTGGGATCAGAAAAATGAGTTCGTCTTTCTAAATAGTGGATTTGTTTGGAGAATGAAAGTTAGAGACTTGGAATCCCATGAAATTCTTCTATTTTATCCTCTACACTAAGGGGCTGTTGAGGACGACGTATCCCTGATCTCAGAATTCTCTGAGGATCTTGGGGTTAGCCCCAACTCCATCTCAGACGTCATGATACATTCTGGGATATGGTAGCAGCTAGGGCCTCCTCAGAGGAATACAGAAAGATTTCAACATACAGGTATTAGTGTTCAATGCGCAAGGTTTCTGAAAAATACTCCTTAGTTAGCTCTTTCTGAGAGTCAAAAGCCAGTAAAACTCCAGAAGATGGATGTCCTGCCTCTTGTGTAGTACTGTGGGGCGTGGAGGAGTGGAACGCCTTAGTTGTTTACCTCAACACAGAGCAGCAGCAGTTGAGTAGAATAGATGGCAGGGAGGGACAAATGAGAAAGAGGACTAAAGACTGATGCTCAAGTCTCCTTATCTACGTGGTACAGAAATCCAACGAATGGAGCAAGAACAATGAGAGCTAGCATGCCTGCTGAAGGTCCCAGAGCTGCAGGGGAAGGAGCTTCTGTAGCAGAGGATGAGCAGAAGGTGGCCAAAGCTGGGCAATGACCATGGTCATTTTCTGCCTTTCCTGAGCCAACAGAAGAGTTGAGTAACCCGAATCTCATACACCAGCAAAGAGGTAATCATGAACCAGGTCCCTCTCTGCCTACAGCAAAGAAGTAATCATGAACCAGGTCCCCCTCTGCCTACAGCAAAAAAGTAATCATGAACCAGGTCCCCCTCTGCCTACAGCAAAAAAGTAATCATGAACCAGGTCCCCCTCTGCCTACATCCAGAGTCTGTGTAAGCCCCTCATCCTCATCCTCACCCCAAGATCCCTAGAGCTTCCTCATCCTAAAGAGAAGAAATAGAATAAGAAAAGGGGGAAAAGACCTGAGAAGAATCTTGAAGTGATTGAGTAGTTTCCCAAAAGAAATTCAGTTTAAACCAGAAGTAACTAAATTTTCTTGACTTGAAGGAATTCAAGTTTGTACTGTCAAGTAGAATTAAGGCTTGGGAGCTAAGTGTGATTGTAGGATACAACCAGGGTGGACTGTTGAGTGTAACTGCAGGATTACTGCCAGGATGTGGGTGATGATTAAGGGCTCATGGATTGTGCAAAATAGCAGACAGATGTGAGTCCTCCACTGGGTGACCTTGAGTAAGTTATTTTATTTCATTGAGCTTTAGTATTCCCATATATAAAATGGGTTAAAAAAATAAATGTCATTTTGTGGAAATATATGCTTTGTACACTGCAGAGAGACTGTTGCTGTACAGTGAAAAATACCACTGGACTTCGAGTAGCTCGTCATTGGCCTGTGTCATAGGTCTGCCGCACAGCAGATGACTTAGCCTCCTCTTTCTTATAGTTTGGGATGAATTAGGTAAGATGAAACAATTCTTTCTTAAAAGTGTGAGAGAATTAATAAATATTAGTACTGGCTCCAAAGTGTTTTTTCTGGGTAAATTTTTTTTTTTTTTAGTTTTGTCCTGAATGATCTATTAAGCTTTATGCTTCTTCATTAGCCAAATATAATAATTGATATTTCCCCAGAAAACAAT
>NW_012149175.1:937434-945278 GCF_000956105.1 Propithecus coquereli
TCTCTTTTTTATTTCTAGAAGTAATTTTTTATGCATTTTGATGCTATATTATTCACCTATAAGACTGGATGTATTGTTGCTTCAGTTTAGATGTTGCCTTTTATCAATCAAATATCACCTTATTTTAATACTTTCTACCATGTGCTTGACTTTGGCTAACATTAAAATTGTTATTTCAGCTTTATTTAGAGAGTATAATTATTTAATGCCATATTTTTTGCATATTTATAATCATCTGTGCAAATTAAACTGAATGTTTTTTCTTTAATGAGTTTTCTTCATGCATAATCTAAATCATTCATTAAAGAACAAAAACGCTACCATGAGTGCAAACTCATTAAATGTTTCCCCTGTTTTTCACATGCTGTGTTATTAAACGTGCCGTATCTGACTGTATCTAGATCTTCATCCCAATTTCAGCACTTTTCCAACTGTTTTCTCATCAACAGCCTACTTCTTTTTAATTTTGATTCATTATAAGATTAATACTGGGGAGAATAGCAAAATTAAAAACATTTACTAACAGAAAGCCTTTGGTTCTTTGATAATTTTCTTCTCAGCTTTGAGGTAAAATAGCCTCAATGGCAAGAATTCTTACTGTTTTCTTTTCATCTATGTATGAAAAATGATCATTTTGGAAGGTAAAGAACACCTAGTCCTTTGAAATAAAAAGAAGTAAGTATTCATGAAAGGAGAAACATGCCTTAGACAAACAGGAGGATTAGAATGGGAGTTAACTGCTTTTTCTACTCCATCTGCTTTCCAAATGTGTGGATCACCCCTTGAGATCTGCATAAAATAAAACAAGAGGGTAAGGGCACAGGCTAATTCTTGGTTGCAAGACCTTTATTATACTTGTCGGCAAGAGCTGCAACCAGGCTTGCCATCGAGAAAGACTTTTTATTTTCCTTACTCCCAGGTTGTGATTATCTAAGTAGATTTCTTCTTTTTAAATTTGAGATCAACAGTAATGTAATGTCTAAGTTCCAAATCAATAACTTTGTCTTTCTGTATTTCCTTTTACTACTTAAATTGGAAGAAAAATGATATAGATCTTCCCTAACCAATTTATTTATGGAAGGTGTTCTCTATACACACTATGCTCTGGTTTAATTCTTAATGGGTTTTGTGTTCACTCTAAGAAGTTTCCTCAAGTGAGCCAGAGGTTAAAGTTCTCTAACATGAAGACCAGAAAGCATTGACTCACTCCAATATTTCCTCTCTTTCTAGCTTATAGATCTTTGTTTTTGACCTTTAGTGACTCTCTTGCCAGACTAGTCTTATCGCATCCAGGAGACAACTAAAGAGTGATGATTTTCCTAAGCGGCCACAAAAAAAACAATTATGTTAGAAAATATCCGTAGTTTTTTTTTTTAATACGGCTAGTTTTACTTAGATTCTTTAAACTCTAACTGGTTAAAAACTACCCTTTTAGATCCTTGTGCTAAGACTTATTTTTCTGCCTTCTGCATTTTAGAGGGTTACATTTTCTTATATTTAATTTCAGTAACTTCTAATTACCTACAGTTGATAGTCTAACGTGGCTCTGTCAGAGCCGAACAATGGATAAAGGGAAGCATTCCTATAGTTAGTGAAGCTCTAAATATACACAAGGGTCACAAAATGATAGAGTGAGCTTCAAAGAAGGGACATAGGTCACACATATAATGAGATGGTGGCAAGAAAACAGTTAACAACAATAACAACAACATTGCATTGAACATTAAAAACATACAGCTAAAAACATTTCAAATATCTGGAGAAAATACCAGTTCAGAGAAAATACTCCTGACACAGACATATTGCACTTGTTATATAAGTGATAAAAGATGTTATTTGGCCTATATTTGAGGGTTTTTGACTATTAGTATCCACTTCTCTCAGATTGCTTCATTGTTAGAAATGTGGTATTAATTAGGCTGAAGTCACAGGTTTAATCCCTCTGTGAGTTGGTTAGACAGTGTGATGTGTTGGATCAGGCATAAAAATAGGCATCTTTCCAAAGGCATGGCCTCCAGTACCATGGCTATATTTGTTAGGCAAATCACTGGATAAATCTGCTAAACTGTCTAAGCCTCCATTTCCTCTTGTATAACATAAGGGCAATTGTCTCTCGCTTTTCTCTCTCTAAGGAGTATGAAAAGACAAGGAGATGTTATGGAGTTTGAATGTTAAGGACTTTGAATGGAGGAGATGTGAAAGAATTTGAATGTTCTCTTAAAAGCTGAAAAGTATGACACAAATGTAAGTTATTATTAGTACTATTCCAGTCATACTTTGCGATGTCTATTATCTTGCAAAACATGCCTTTAATTTGCAAAGATGACAAACCATGTCCGTTTACCTAGGACTGTCCTAGTTTCAGTAGAGAAAATTCTGTTTCTGGGAAACACCTCTATTCTGGACGAACTGCGACCGTTGGTCAGATATAATGAGTGCACAGCATACCTACTTCTTATTTCAGTGGTGGTTTCCCTCCTGAACAGCATGTTCATTAATATATTCACCATAACTTTTGGAGCATCTACAATACAACAGCACTTTGTGTGACAACGAATATATAATAGTAAACAAAACAGATTGAGTTTCTGCCTTGGAGAAAAGCTATTCTATTTTAGGAGAGAGAAATTAAAATGAGTAAACATACAAATAAGAATATGAGTGCAAGTTGGGAGAAATGTGCTAAAGAAGCAAAGCAGGCCTCTATGAAAGAGAATAGGAGAGGAGACCATCTTTACGGAATGGAAGAGGACCACAGGAATTAAAACTGTGGCGCCCAAGGATTTTAAAGAGCCAGTTGGAGGGCCCTGGAATGTACGACTGTGGTCAGGGGGAGGAAAGAACATACATATGCTAGATTATCTTTTTCAGTTTTGCATTCTCAGCATAGTCTAGCACCTGGCATAAAGTAGGTAGGTGCCCAAGGACAATTTGTTGAATGAATGAATGAATATATCCAAGAGTATACTTTCAGTACTTAGTAATTAATTTTGGAGTTTCAGTCCCTCTTACCTTTTCACTGGAGATTATTTAGAATACATTCGTCTCCCTGCTATTCCTTACATCACACTGAAAAGGTGAGTCTCCTGTCTCTACTACCCTTAACACTGTGATCCAGTACCTGGGACACACCACCCAAAGCCATCTCTGTTGGTGGCCTCTGCCAGGAATGTCTGTGCCTGATGTAACATGGACTTCTAAAATTAGAAACGTTAGGGGAATTTTGCTGTCTTTTAACATTTTGTCATTCTAAGGAATGAAGAGATTTTGTACACATGTAGTTTGAAGTGCTATGAATGATGTTACTCTCCCGTTTCTCCCTCCTTCTCCTGCATTCTCCTCTACATTAAAAGTTTTAGCTTTTCTGCTTACAAGTTTGGTTACTGGTCTATCATAAAGCATTTTGTTTTTGTAATTAAAGAAAAAGTTGCTACTCAATGTTGCTATTTGCCTTTAGATGATTGTCTTTTTATCACACCATGTCTCATTACTATATGTACTGCAGTGCCAGGTTTATTTCTTCTCTTCCGTGAGGCATAACAGGGGCTCTTTAAGTGTTTGTCATTTCTTTTTCTGCTGAATTTTCTAATTTTTTTTTTTTGTTTTTCTTTTTTGGTAATTACTTTGTAAAACCTTCATAATATAGTTATTTATGCATATGGCTATGCTAGTTTGCACACCTCAAGAACATGATCAATATTTGTTTTTCCTTTCTATTTAGGTTCCTTCTCTCCATCTTCTTTCTCACCCCTACCTGTGCTATGCATGTGGTGGTACAAAATAAATAAATATTTGTTCAATGAGAAAAAATCCTTTTAGAATATATAAAACAAAAATGGAAATTATAATTTCGCATTTATAGATTGAATGAAATGATAGAATTAATCTTTTTTTGTTTGTTTTGGGGATTACTAACATAGCCGATAGGTGGGTAGGGCAGCCACTGTGACAGCTACGGCTTACACCCTCTTCAGGGCCCCAGATCTCTCTCCGGCCATGGGATTAGGACTTTCTACTGTGTTGTGGAGGACTTTTCCTTTCTATAATATACACTTTTCTAATATTTGATTTTTTCAATAATCATACATTATATTTTTGTACATTTCAGGAAATAATCATATTTTATATTTTATGCATGTTAGACTGGATATTGAACAATTAATGTGCATGAATCATTTTAAAAAGAAAAAACGTTTTTTTTTTAAGACAGGAACTCATTATTTAGGGAGTGATTTTTTTAGGCTAACCTATGATTCTTAATTTTTTTAACCATCTATTACTCCTTCCTCCTTTTGTAGATCCCACATTTAGAAAAAGTCATGACACTATCAGATAATGTAGCATTTTTCCATTTTTCATTAATTTTACAAATAAGAATTAGAACTTCTGGCAAACAGAAAATATTTAGAGTTGCCATTAAATTACTGTGATTTCAGCCAGTTGCAAGAAACACTCTTATGACACATGTTATTGGTCAATGATTGTTTGTTAAATTGGATGTCAGGGTAGAAAAATAGTAAGATTGCTAAAAATGTGTTGATAGAACAAGTGTCAGTTTAAGTCCTCTCATCGTAAAGAACCATTCTATCCAAGCGGCCATTTTAATTTAAACAATACTCTTTTTCAATTTAGTATTATTTCAGACTTTACAAACTATCAGCCGCCAATTGTGTTTTACTATGACCTAAAGACAAGGTATCTATCCCACTTATTTTTCCACACTTAGCTATATACTGCTTTGTAATAAATCTTGTTTCTTTATACATGTATGTGTGTCTTGTCTTCCTAAAATTAATTTGTTTATTCATTTATTCCTTTATCTGTCCAAAAATCCTTCAGTGACAGGCATGGCATTAGTATAGAAGAGTCAGTAGATAAGACACAGCATTTTCCTAGAGGGACTCAGAATTTTGCGGGGCTCATTCCCTGTACTACAGTAGGTCACCAGACAGAGACTACGAAAATAAAGGGAAAGTGTTGCAGATATCAACTTGCGTAAGGCTAACAACTTTAACACAGTGAACTTTTATTTATTTATTTTTCCTTCTCAAAACTTCTTCCCATAAGTAGTCAAGATAAAAATGAGATTAAACAGAAACATTGGGTATCCCCTACTTGGGCCTATTGCAGAGTGCCTCATTAAAGAAAAAAAAGGTCAGATTCTGGTAAACATTGAACATATTAGCTTAGTCAGTTACCCCTTACTTTAGTAAATAATTAACATTTTTCCTCAGACTTCCAGAAAGAAATGCCAAAGCTCTTTTTGCAGTTGTATAAAATGAGTCTTCAGCTGAGGAAGTGCCATTTTTAAAGTAAAACATTGCTTACATTTTAATGGGATGGGGACATCTTTAAGGTAAACCTAATACAGATTGATCAATGCTCTTGTGGCCCTCAGTCCAGACTCAATATCTAGGCCTTTAGACCCTTAAGAACATCACGTGTGCCAGGATTTGACCGAGAGCACAAAAGGGATACCAAGTTCTCGGACTCATGAAGCCATTTAAGATATTAAGTTCTAAGAACAAATGAAATTTCAAGTGATGGTTAAGAACCCAAGAGTGGCATTCCTTCATTCAGCCCTCTCCTTACCTGTGATAACTTCTCAGCTTTGTGAATTTGCTTCATTCATTGGCTCTTTTACGCCTGCTTAAACTCTTGCATTCAGGAAGACGAGGGCTGTCTGGAAAGTATCCAGCCATAATTTTCATAATTTTTCATATTACATAGCTGGATATTTTCTGGACACTCCTTGAATATATAAAGACATAAATAATTACATATCTAAATATATTAAAATTAAAATTTATAGATATATTAAAATTTAAATGACCTCTTGTCTTTTCTATAACCACCTCTCTCCAATTTTTCCACCAGAATAACCTGGTCTAGACCTGGAAATATTAATAATTAACAACAGCTAAAATATTTCATGCAAGGCATAATGCTTAGCGTGCAACATGGATTTTTCTCACTTAACCATCACAACTACTTTGTGTGGTTTTAGACAGTATAGCCTCATGTACACTTGAAGAAAAAGACCAGCCCAAGGTTTTAGAGGAAATATATGATGGTGTTGATTTGAAATCCATCACCATTGCTCACTTTAGATGGCGAAAATTGAAAGACAAATCTTTGAATGCTTCATAAATGACAGTGTGCCTAATGCTTTGGCACTTTGGTAGCGCTTCCTTTAAATATCAAGAGAACACATGCTATCCCTTCTGGCTATAATGCTGTATCTTCCCAATCCTTCATCAGGCTAAACTTCTTACTAATTTTACAAGTCTCAGTGCAGGATTGCTTCCTGAAGAAGACATCTGTGGCAGTCAAACTGGGTCAATTTATTCTATAAAACCCTGCACATAGTTCTTTCTTAAACATTTTCAACTCTGTGAGAATTTGGACAGAGACTTCTTGTATGCTCAGCTCTTAACAAGGACCTGTCGTGGAATAAATATTTATCAAATGCTTACATGAATGAGTTCCTTATACATCAAATTGGTACAAATTGGGTTAGAAGTATATGTTGGGCATGAAAAGGTGTTGCAACAAGGGATAAAGGAGTGAGAACATCCTACAGTTAGAAAGGACATAGCTGATCCGTGAGGCATAATAATAAATAGTTTGAAGAGATCAAACATACCCACAGAAAAATAGCATCTATTTTGAAAGCAGGAAGAGCACAAGTAAGACAAATGGAACACATAATTGCTGAGAGAATGCAAAGTAAAACAGAGAATAGAATAAGACAAGGTTAAACTGGAGATATTTCCTGGAGCAAGCTCTTAATACCCAAATTTCCCTTTCTGATATAACCAGGTGTTTTGGAACTAATGTTGACTATAGAGTTCAACTGTGTTCTTAAATTATAATGCAGCCACAAATGAACAGAATATTATTGTACTTTTTTTTAGCAGTATGGAAGTGACTCTATAAATATGCTAAACATTAGTTCACCAACTGCTTATTTTCCCACTTCATTAGACAGGAAAATTACCCCATTCATAGAATGTTTCATGTCCTTTTCCACAGAGTGGATCCCTATCACATACGTCTTGCTGGCATGGCAATTTATTTCCGAACGATAAGAGGAAAGTTACATAGCACATCATCTAAATTATTAAATTTGTGCAAAATCAAGGTAGAGATAAGAAGTAGGTGGAATCTTCTCCCAATTGTTTAGAAAGAAATATTATTAAGGTTTTTATACAATGATATCATGGGAAGACGTCAGGCCGTAGAAAATGACCTGCTCCCAGTCTTCCTTATCTTCCTTATCTTGGCCTCATCTGGAATGAGGAGATTGAGCAAAGGTACCCTTACTTCTAATATCTATACATTATCCTGATTTTTGGCATATTTTCCTCCAACTGCCTGTCCTTTAGTTATTTTGTTGGTCATCAATGTGTTCTCTGTGATGGGCTAACACTCTCTGATCATTTAATGTGAATTCTTGTTAGCAGTTTCTGGGTAGGAATGGTTAAAAGAGCAGGCTTTGGAGAAGATAAATGGTACATGCACTCTGGTTTGCCAGTTACCAACTATGTGAACACAGCCAAGTTTCTCAACTTCTGCAAACCTAGATTTTCTCATCTGTAAATTGAGGTTAATGATAGAACCATGCTCACAGGGTCATATTAAGGAGTAAGAGAAATAATGCATGCAAAGTGGTACACATTTATTGACTAATACGTATTAAGTATTATTTTTGTTAGTTTTGTGGGAAAAAATGTTCAAAGTTTCAGCTATTTGGATTTTTGTGTGTGAATTTTATTGCATCTATAGCTTATGTCTTTCACTTTTTTCTGTGGAGGTGATTTTTTTTGCATTAGTGACGTTAT
>NW_012149175.1:947468-976617 GCF_000956105.1 Propithecus coquereli
AGTGGTTTCCACTTTTTTACTATTATATGCAATGCCATGCTAAACATCCTTATAGAGAAATCTTGAAGTCACCAACTTGAAGATGGAGTTTTGATTTAGCTGCATAAGTAAGTTACAGAACCACATCGGTTAGAAAATAAATAAACTTCCCCAAGTCTTTCCTTCCTTCTTTCCATATATGCACCCAATCCATCCTCAAAATGACTTCTAGGGTAGCTTAAAAAATAAGCTGAATTACTTAAAATAATGTGCAGTGACAGTGGGATCTTAAATGAAAATTATATAGCTATTGACTATCTGATTTGGAGATGTATTTTCTTTCTTCATATTGCTGCCAGGTATAACTTAAGTTAAAAAAATGCAAATAAATTGAAGCCAATTTGTTCTTAAACATTCCATGACTACCTTGAAGTTTTTACTGCTGTAATACACTAGAATGCCACAAAATGAAGATAGAACATAAGTGACAGAGCCTTTTAGAATGATAACATTACCAGCTTTATGAATGCTAGCTTCCTTTGTCCTCTAGCAAGTATACATTCTCCACTGTCTCTGTCAGATTTAATTGACAAGCATTACTGACTGAAAAATGGTAGAGTCAGTTTTCTGTTGTTGTTATTTTTTTTTTGTATGATTGTAGATATAACCCTATAGTAAATTGTCCAACTGAAAAATTAACATTGAGGGAAAAACCAAAGTTTTTTATGTGTGTGACATTAAAGAATGGAAAGTTGATTAGCAGGAACTCTGCCTCACTTTGTTTACACATCTCTGATGGGGTTAATATATAGGGCAGAGCTAATGAGTGTTATATGGCCAAATGATGATAGCTTGCGGCAACAGAAACAAGGAGCTGACGTCCTGACATTTATTTTCCAAATAGCTGAACATTTTCCAGGCACATTTTGTCAGTTCTACTGACAAAAGTTCTTCTGTTAGGCATCTAGAATGAAATTCTTCTCAACATGACATCATTGAGGATCCACCTTAAGACACTTTGAAAACTGAAGATCTTTTCAAATTCACATTGACTTTCTGTCTCCCTCTGTTTTTACTTTATGAAGACACTGAGCTTGCCATGAATTTTTGTGAGTGTAGAAAATTTGGAAAGTCCCTTTAGTGACTGCTGTTGAATAGATTGTTTTTCAGATTTTTAAAAATTTTAAATAGGTGCGCATTTTCTGGGGGACGAACACACTTGTAGCTCTGACTCCAGAGGGGCAAAGGCAATATATGTAACCTAAACATTTGTACCCCCATAATATTCTAAATTAAAAAAAATTAAATAGAAATAACTACATAAAATTGATTACTATATTTGTTCCTGTCTTATAATATTTTAATGTTTAAGTTTTATACTGATAAATCATCAGCTGACAGAGAGGGTTATGAAAAAAGTCATAGGTTTTAGGCCTAAGTAACTGACCATTTATTAATAGCTTAGCAGAGCTGTTAAGCATTTTGATAGTGAACTAGAATAAAGGTTTTTCTGGAGGGGATATCTTGGGAGTATATGTGAGGACATCCTAACATAAGGGTGAGAGAAAGTATGCCAGAGAAGATCAAGAGCCTGCACTCTAGGCTGAGGGCCAAAGAGAGTCAGTGAAGGGCTTGGCATGAGCAAAGTCTCATGATCAGATTGCGAGGAAGGTGGACTGAGGTGCAGAAGCCCAGAGGGGAGATACATTGCGAAGCAAATGGAGCACTCTAGGTGAGAAAAATAAACAAGGGTCTTACCATAGTTTAGAAAAGAGGAGACAGAGCTTAGGGATATTTAGTTTAATTCTTTAAAAGTCAAGTAGGAAGAGTTAAGATTTGGAGGAGCATACATGTTACAATGGACACCCGATCTTTGGTTACATTGTGTAGAATGCAGACCCAAGATGCACTGACATCTTTTTTTCTAATCATATGGCAAAAGCCCTTTTTGGATGCTTTTTATTCTTTCAATTTATACATAATCTTTACACTTTTGAAATTTAGAGCACAATTTGGATAATGTGTTGTAATCCATCAATTTCGGCCAACATGGAGAAATGATACATGGATTCTAGAACCTTTCATAACACACTATTTGAGCCTTTACTTTCACTATAATTTTAAGATATTTAGTTTATATTATTTAGTGAGTCATATGCATTTACCAGAATTACAAACAATACAAAGTTAAAATTAAAAATATAATTTAACATCCAATTTCATTTTTTTCTATAGTGATTTATTATTCTTGTATTTTTTTACACTGAAAGATATGTATAGTTGCTTTTAAATTTTTTCATCCCTCTGAATTTGTTTTCAAAGCACAGTGTTTTCCTAAGAAAGACCAGATGTGAATCTAGATCTCCATCTAGATATATCTTTAAAGAGTTCTTTCTTTGGCTCTCCGCTTCCAAATACCTAGCACCAAGCAGTGTCTCTGGGAAAGAATCATGCTTGACAATTTCCATGGTGACGTCATCCCTTCTCTAGAAACCTTTATGAAAAAAGTGTCCTTGAAGCCTACTCCATGGCGAGCTTGGAAAAAACCAACTGAGCTGCTTAAATAATGAAGCAAGGTCATCTCTGCTTCCTTAGAAAATGTTTTTATTACTCTGAAAGGAACTTTGGAATAGAATCAAAAAATAAATTGCAGCCCCTCCCAGTACAGTAGTTGTGTTTAGATTACTAAAAAGATTTGGTCGACGTTAGTGAAATTAAAATGGGGAATATGCAGTGCCATTTCTTAAAATCTATATGAGATTCCATAAGTAAGTCATATGCTAATATTTATTTGCATATCTTTTAAGATTTTTTTTATTGCATGGTATAAGAATAATGACAATAAAAAGCAATCTAGCCTCAGTAATTGTGGAAGAATCAGATGCAGAGTTTAGTGTACAACAATATACTCACGTACATTCCCAAAGACTTATTTTCACCATTCTCCCTTTATATAGTCATTTAAGTCATTGAAGTCATTGAAAATTACATTATCATAGAATATAAAACAAAGTCACAATAATATTATAAATTTAACCTCTCATTTCTGTGCGACCTTAAACATGTTATTATAGTTAATTTTTATCAGACAAATGCACAGAAAATAAAATAAATACATTATTTTATGTCTCTTGTTAATACAAAGAAGTGGATTCATTGAAACATATTCCAGATAATCAGAAACTAAAATCCATTATTAGGGGAAAAAAACACCCAGCTACTTGTAGAATTTCTAATTTTCTCTCTTGTTTATTCTTTTTTCTCTTTTGTTTCCAAATAATTGTTGTCTTCTCAGTGAATTGCATATTTTACTCCTGCTTTGAAAATTAGCTTCAGACACATTCCAAAACAATTCTACACTCAGATAATCATTAACAAATGTTACCCAGGCCTGACCCTTCTGGCCAGACAGCTACAAAGAGATAAATGTTTTATGGGGCTTCACCTTTAAAAGAGGTTATATCTGCCCTCCAGGCAACTGTACCTCTGGAGCCCTTCTTTTCATATAAACCTATGCCTTTCTTTGCATTTTAAAATGAAATGATTTATGTTGATTTAAAGGTTTTCCAAACTTTGGTATCACTGTAGCCTCGATAGAGTAATTCTCTTTTTCCCACCACCCATCTCCTAACTGGAATTTTAAAATACGGATTTGAAAAGTTCCCTAACAAACCAGGACGCTGGAAAAGGACAGGTACTAGTAAATAATCTTATTCATACAAATTCCACAGCCATGTTTTGGGAACCTTAATTATGCTTGAACTGGTCTCTTTCACTAAATAGAGCCCAGAGAGGGCACAGGTCATGTCTTTTTTATTTTCTTCAGAGTGTATCTGTTGTAGTGCTTTGCAAAAATTAGATGCTCAACACAACTTGGCTCTCATTGTCGCTGCTGGTGACGGTTTTCCTCTTGGTCTTATTAACAGTTACTTATCAAAAGATTGCTTGGTTGCCTATCTGATTTCCTGGCTTCTAGGCTCTTTCTTTCCCAATTTATCTCACATAGCATTGCTGTTATAAATTGGAGAAATGCATAATTATGTCATTGTGCTACTCAACAGCCCCTCCATTCTTGGTAAGATTTCACCTGATTTTTCCATTTCTTAGACTTTTATTTATTGTTTGAAACTCCTACTATGAGCATGTAGTTACTTAAATATGATTAAGAAAAAATCTATTTTCATTCTGAAAAGATAAACATATTCAAAGGAATAAACATTCACTCTAATAGAAAAAATTCTGAATATATCAGCATTTCTATTTCAAAATGAATATCAGTCTTTGCACTTGAATTTGTTCCTGCAAATCACCAAATTTTATATCAGACATTGTGGATAGGGGGTGATATATACACTGATACACATAAATATACACACCTAAAAGTAATGGATGGGTTTATATAAATATACGTACATATCTATAACCAGAGATGAAGGTCTAGAATGATTTGTACCAAAATACTGATAGTAGTTTTTTTTGGTACAATAGGATAATTAAGTGTATTTGCATTTGTACATTTTTCTGAAATGAGTTCATAACGTTCATTAGAGTCTCAAAGATGTAGGTGATTACCCAAATATTAAAATCTACATTTTTAGACAAATTTTGATCTCTAGATAACTGGTCTCCTTCTTTATCTAGAAAAAAATTAACTGCTTCCCAATCTCTGTACCATTTCTGATGCTTTGTCATCTTTATCTCAACATTCTCTTTCCTCCTCTCAACAAAAATCATTAAAATCTGATCCCTTTTTCAAGATTCTGATCATATGCCACTCCCTCTCCTTCACAAATTATTGCCAGATTTCTTCTTCCTCTCAATTCTGATTGCATTAATAATTAATGATGTTTTGGTTTTATTTTTTATGAGAATATGTGGCATTTCCTCATCTAGATGGTAAGCTCACAGTAGGCAGGGATTCTATTTTAATTAAGCCTCTAGATGTGTTCTTTTCAGCCTAATAAATAGCACTTGAGATATGATCTTAGCCCTCTAACCTGGTAAGGAAATGAAAACCAATGACATCTGCAATACTTTAAATGAGATAAAAACACTATTCTCAAGTTACTGGAAAAAGAAAACTCAAAGTTCATGTTTTCATTTCTCCCAGACCCTACTGGGGAAAGGTGTGGCTCTGATAATCTGAGGACTTTATATAGTTATGCATATATAAGATTTAAGGTGTGCAGAAGTGCACAATAAGGTTTTAAGGTAAATCACCTTAAAGATATATGTTTTAAAACAGTATGTTTAAGTGACTCAAAATAATAAGAAAGTATAAAGATCAGGAATCCCAAATTCATTTTGTCTAAATCCAAAATCTCTCTGCTGCTGCTATAGTATCATAAAAACATAAACTCTAAGGTGAGTGAATATGTGTTTAAAATTACTGTACAATACATAAGTAAACAAAGCTATTTAATGGACTAATGAGTCTCTCTAATTTTGAAGTATGTCCTAACCTACAATTCCCACTTTACCACTGGGACCTGGTCAAATTTAGTAGCTAAGACGATGGGCTTTGGATCCACATAAATCTAGGTTTGAATTTTGAATCAACCACTTAATAGCTCTCTACTGGACAAGTAAATTAATCCCTCAGAAACTTACTTTCTTCATTTGTAAAATGGGCTTAAAATATTGCCTTGTAGGATAATTATAAAGTTTAGAAAATATAACAATGTATGTATAAAGCATTTGCCTCTATGCCAAAAAGTGAGAATGCAATCAATGCTATCTATTTTTATTAATATTATTAACTTTAAGTCTAATCAAATTCCTCTGTGCTAAGCGTGATTTTTGAGAATGGTGCACTCTGCCCTCTGAGTTTGACCTCTGTGAGTCTCCAGCTTCTTGTCCCTTTCACTGCTTGGTTGTCTGCATCTTCACCCAAAAACTCCTGGTTTCCCAAGCTCATCAAGCTGTTTCAAGCCTTCTATTGAGTTTTGTCCCCTGTCTCCTATTTCTGGAACATCCCTACCCTTTGACAATCTTACTCTCCTTTAAGACCCAATTTAAGGGATTCCAATCTTGGAGAGAGACAAGATGGTGGACTGGAAACACCAGCTGCCAAATCAGTTAGAAAAAAGAGAAAATTTTTAGATGAAAACAAAAAAATAAACAAACAAACATAGATTGGGTGTAGTTTTGAGGGAAAGTACCAGAACCTACAGGAGATTCCACAAGAAGAAGTTGTGGAGAAGAACAAGAAGGAGCAAGATATTGGCAGAGGTCAACCCCCGAGGAGACTTGGAGCCCAGTGAAAGGGTAGGTAGATAGGTTTGTTTCTCCCTCCTTCACATCTCTGGTGTAGGCAGGCTCCCAAGCTGCTGAGCAGGCTCCCAAGCAGGCTGCTGAGGCTTTCTACCCTCATAAGACCAAAACTTGCTGCCACCAGTGAACTGGGAGCTTCTTGAGGACAGAGTATCAGGCTGTCAGCCTCTTTAGGGTGCTTCTTATTATCATAGACCTGAGCTGAGATGGCAGGTGCATTGTTGCTTCTCCACCCACTATGAGCCTTTGTCCTCCCCAGGGGGCTTCAGTTGATCAGTTTTCATCTTGTTAATTCCCATGCAAATATTTCCCAACTCTGGCCCAGACTGTGGGAGATAAAGTGGGCTTGTGGATTCCGAGAGATCTATGTGACCCTAAAGTCTGGACATTCCATGAGGCTGCCTTCTGAAGAGAAGGATGAAGATGACCAAAGTGCTAGCTTTCTTCCATTTAGACTGTTGTCCTCCCCTTCCTCTCTTTTAGTGCATCCACCACACTGACGCTTCCACAGAGAGTGAAGCTCAAATCTTTCCTTTTGAAGATCTGGAGTAGACTAAGGGGTGCTCAAACTATGAGCTCCCTGCTCACCAGCCCTCTCTGGTGGTGCTTGCTCCCCTGCTCCATCAGAGCAGGGCATACCTCAAAGGCAAGGGACATTAAACCTGCTTGAGTACCACATAGGCAACTTGGGTCCAGCATGCTTCTTTCTGCCATGGTCAGGCATTGATTTTCAGGAACCCAGGGACAAGCCCACAGGCCATATCCTATACCCCAGGATTCCATTGTGTTGCTTGGGGGCACAGAGGGGAGATTTGTGAACTAATCACAGGAAGTGAGGGAGTCCCATTGGACAGAACTGGGAAGAGACCACAGTGTGGGCCCCAGCCACAGCACATTTGTGGAGCAGCCCTCCCCCCACAGGAAGGCCACACTCTTGGCCCAGTGTAGGATCCTAGACTGGAAAGCTCCTAACCCACAACACCATTGTAGGAGAGCTCAGCTAGTTTGAGCTCCTGCCTGCTGGCAGATGCTGGAAGGAGACTGTGGAGCATGGGAGGAGGGAGAAGAGTGAAACCTAACCCTGATAGCCAGATTGTGAATTTCAGATGGCCCTTTCCCCCACAAGAATACTTTCTGCCTGGGTAGGGCCACTTCAGCCCCTCCCTGGTGGCTTTCCCCAGAAGCCTGAGAGCAGACCTTTAGCCCCAACTGAAACAGCTACCTTACCAGCTGTTGTGGTAAGGTAGAGCTAGACTCACCCAGCCCAGCCCTGCCCAGGATCACCACTCCCACCTCTGGTGTGGTAGAGAATAAGGACTCACCTGGAAGTTCCAATGCCCCACCAATCACCTGGGGCATTCTATTGCTTCTCCAAAGGGACTAGAGCTGGCCATAGGTTCCAAAAACAACACTGCAGGTTGTTCCTTTTGGCAAGTACCACCTACTGACAGTGAAGTCAATTTGTACAGCCCTTTACAACATTTATTGACTCAGTCATATAGGATGTGATTTATTCTTACCCACAAGCACCACCTATTGTCTAAGAGATTCAGCTGGGTGTGCAATACAATTCACACTGTTAAGAAGACCACAGTGCTGGGGAAAGAGAAAGGATTTCAAAGAACTCCATCCTCCCTCATCAAAGTGAGACAGAGAATCTGCCCACACACATAGATCACCACTGCTACAGCCTACAAGCAACTAGCAACAGACAAAACCACCACACTAAGGATATCTCTAACCACCCAGAACTTAGATTGCCATCAAAGCACCCACAAGCAAAGTCAAAGATTGTTACCCAACATATACTATAGACACATCATAATGAGTGAGGGGAGGAAAGAAAGCCCCACCTGAGCAAAAGAAATCCAAAAATAAGAAGTGACTGCTGCTCCAGATAAGAAGGAATCAGAGAAAGAACTCCAGAATTATGAAAAATCAGAGTGAAAGGATACCCCCAAAAGGGAACACCAGCTCTGTAGCAATTAATACCAACCTAAATAAAAATATTGAAATGACAGATAAAGAATTACAAATATGGATTATAAGGAAACTCAATGAAATCCAAGAGAAAATGGAAAACCAACTCAAAGAAACCAGATAAACAATTCAGGAAAGAAATGAAAAATTCACTCAAAAAAAAATCAACATATTAAAAAAACAAATAGAAATTCTGAAAATGAAAAATTCATTTAAGGAAATACAAAACACAGTGGAAAATTTCAAGAATAGACTAGACCAGGCAGAAGAAACAATCTCAGAGCTTGAAGACAACTCTTTTGAATTAACTCAATCAGTCAAAAATAAAGATCAGAAAATTAAGAAAAATTATCAAAGCCTACAAGAAATATTGGATTATGTAGAACAGCCAAATATAACAAACACAGACATCTCTGAGGGTGAAAAAGAAAATGTACAAGGGCCAGAAAACCTATTTGAGGGAATAATTGAGGAAAACTACCATGGTCTTGCTAGAGATTTAGACATCTATATACAAGAAGCTCAACGAACACCTGGGAGATTCACTGCAAAGAGGCAATGATTATGACACATACTTATTGACTGGCCAAAGTCAACATGAACAAGGAACTCCTGTGAGCAATGAGGAAGAACATCAAGTAACTTACGAAGGAAAACCCATCAGGCTAACTGCAGTTTTGTCAGCTGAAACTTTACAAGCCAGAAGGGATTAGGGCCCCATCTTTGATCTTCTTAAACAGAACAACTTCCAGCCTAGAATTTTATATTCTACAAAACTAAGTATCATGTATGAAGGAGAAATAAAGACTTTCCCAGAAAAGCAAACCATGAGGGAATTCGTCAAAACAAGACCTGTCCTGTAGAAAATACTCAGAACTACATGGATCAGCACAATAGACACCCACCAATGTAAAATGAATCAAAAATTAAAGCACAGAGCTCATATAAAACAATAGCACAAGAGGTGAAATAAAGCCATAGGTACTAACCAACAGGATGAACAGCATCCCACATATCAATTCTTTTAATCAATGTAAACTGTCTGAATGCCCCACGGAGGAGACATAGGCTGGCTGAATGGATGAAAAAATACAACCCAAGTATCTGCTGTCTCCAGGAAACACAACTAAGCCACAAGGACTCATGCAGATTCAAGGTGAAGGGATGGAAAACAAGATTCCATGCAAATGGAAACCAAAAGAAAGCAGGTGTAGCTATTCTCATATCAGATAAAACTGACTTTAAATCAACAATAGTAAGAAAAAACAAAGATGGTCATTATGTAATGGTAAAGGAAGCAATTCAACAAAAAGACATAACAATCCTAAATGTTTATGAGCCTAACTCAAGTTCATAAAGGAAACCCTACTAGATCTAATTAAAGAGATAAACAGCAGCATAATAATTTCTGGGGATTTTGACAGAACTGGCAGAACTGGGCCACTGACAGAACTGGGCTGATTAAGCAAAAAATAAATAATGAAACACTGGACTTAAAAGGGACTCGAGAACAAATGGGCCTAACATACATTTACAGAACATTTTACCCCAAAACTATTGAATATACATTCTTCTAATCAGCATATGGAATATTCTTTAAGATTAATCATATATTAGGCCATAAAAGATCTCTCAACAAATTCAAAACATAGAAATCAGACCATGTATCTTCTCAGATCAACTGAAATAGAAACACTCAATTCTACACAAAGTCATGGAAATTAAACAACCTGTTGGTGAATGATTATTGGGTCAATAATGAAATTAAGATTGAAGTCCAATGATTCCTCAAACTGTATGACAAAGGGGATACAAACTATCAAAATCTATGGGATTCAGAAAAAGCAGTCCTGAGGGGAAAATTCATAGTTTTAAATGCCTACATCAAAAAGATAGAAAGGTCACAAATAATCTAATAACATGTATCAAAGAATGAGAAACGAGCAAACAAATAAAACCCAAAGCCAGTAGAAGAAAAGAAATAACTAAGGTCAGAGAATCACTAAATGAAAGAGAAAACACAGAAATAGTACAGAGAATCAATGAAATAGAAAGTTGGTTCTTTGAAAAGATAAACAAAACTGATTGACCACTTGCTAGGTTAACCAGGAATAGAAGACGAAGTCCCTAAATAAGCTCAATCAAAAATGAAAAAGGAGATGTTAAAACTGATACCACAAAAATACACAATATTATCTGTGAAATCTATGAAAATACACACATAAACTCAAAAATGTAGAGGAAATGGACTAGTTTCCAGAAATAGACAACTACCCAAGACTCAATGAGGAAAAAATAGAACTCCTGAACAGACCGATGATGAGCAATGAGGTTGAAGCAGTAATAACAAATCTTCCAACAACAACAAAAAAGTCCTGGACCAAATGGATTCAGAGCCAAATTTTACCAGACTTACAAAGAAGATCTGGTACCCATACTGCAGTAATTATTCCATAACATTGAGAAGAAGGGAATCCTTCCCAACTCATTCTACAAAACAGGTATCACCTTGACACCAAAGCCAGCAAAGGACACAACAACAACAACAATAACAATAACAACAGAAGCAACTACAGACCAATATCCTTTATGAATATAGATGCAAAAATCCTCAATAAAATACTAGCAGACTGAATTAAAAAGTACATCAAAAAAATAATCCAACCAGGACCAAGTGGGCTTCATTCCAGAGATTCAAAGATGGTTCAACATACATAAATCAATAAATGTGATTCATCACATAAACATAAGCAAAACAAAGACCATATGATCATCTCTATAGATGCAAAAAAAAGCATTTGAAAAAATTCAGCACCCTTTTCATGATAAAAACCCACAATTGACTAACCATAGAAGGAATATATCTCAAAACTATAATATAAAAGCCATATATGACAAGCCCACAGTCAACATCATACTAAATGGGGAAAAGTTGATAGCATTCCCACTAAGCCCTGGAACAAGACAAGAGTGCCCACTGTCACCACTTCTGTTCTACATAGTGCTGGAAGTCCTAGACAGAGCAATCATATCCAAATCAGGAAAAACAAAGTCAAACAATCACTTTTTGCTGACAATATGATCTTATATATAGAAAACCCCAAGACTCCACCGGGAGACTCCTGGAATTGATAAACAAATTCAGCAAAGTCTCAGGTTACAAAATCAGTGTACACAAATCAGCAGCATTCCTACGCACCAATAACAGTCAAGCTGAGAGTCAAATCAAAGACTCAATACCATTCGTAGTAGTTACAAATGAAATAAAATACTTAGGAATATACTTAACCAAGGAGGTGAAAGATCTCCACAAAGAGAAATGAGAAACACTGAGGAAAGAAGTTACAGGTGACACAAAGAAATGGAAAAACATATCATGCTCATGAATTGGTAGAATTGACATTGTTAAAATGTTTATACTACCCAAAGTGATTTACAGATTCAGTGCAATCCTCACCTAAATACCAACGTCTTATTTCACAGATCTAGAGAAAATAATTCTATGCTTTGTTTGGAACCACAAAAGAGCCTGAATAGCCAAAGAAATCTTAAGCAAAAAGAACAAATCTGGAGGCATCACATTACCAGACTTCAAACTATACTACAAGGCTAAAGTAACCTAAATACCATAGTACTGGCACAAAAATAGATATATAGACCAATGGAACAGAGTAGAGAAGCCAGATATAAAACCATCCACTTACAGCCAACTGATCTTTTACAAAGCAGACAACATACACTGGGGGAAAGAAACCCTATTCAATAAATGGTGCTAGGAAAATTAGATAGCCACATGCAGAAGAATGAAACAGGATCTGTATCTCTCACCACTAACAAAAATGAATTCAAAATAGATAAAAGACTTAAATGTAAGCATGAAACCATAAGAATTCTAGAAGAAAATGTTGGGAAATCTCTTCTAGATATTGACCCAGGCAACTGATTTATGAAAAAAATTTTAATGGCAATCATAACAACAACAAAAATAAATGGGACTTTATTAAATTAAGCAGCTACTTCACAGCTAAGGAAATAATTAACAGAGCAAATAGACAACCTACAGAATGGGAGAAAATATTTGCAAGTTATATCCAATAAAGAGCTAATGACCAGACTCTACAAAGAACTCATGCAAATCAGCAAGATAAAAATCAAACAATCCCATTAAAAAGTGGGCAAAAGACATGAATAGAAGCTTTTCAGAAGATAGACAAATGGCCAATAAACATATGAAAAAAATACTCAACATCACTAATTATCAGAGAAATGCAAATCAAAACCACAATGGGATATCACCTAACCCCAGTGAGAATGGCTTTTATCAAAAAGTTCAAAAACAATAGATGCTGGCATAGATGCAGAGATATAGGAAGACTTATATACTGTTGGTGGGACTACAAATTAGGCAACCTCTATGGAAAACAGTATGGAGATTCCTCAAAGAACTAAAAGTTGACCTACCATTTGATTCAGCAATCCCACTACTGCATATTTATCAAAAATAAAAGAACTCATTTTATCAAAAAGACATCTGCATGTGAACGTTTATTGCAGCACAATTCACAATCGCAAAGATGTGGAATCAAAGCAAGAGCCCATCAATTAATGAATGGATTAACAAAATGTGGTATATGTATACCATGGAATACTACTCAGCCATGAAGAAGGATAACTTAATGCCTTTGCAACAGTTTGGATGGAACTGGAGACCCTTATCCTACATGAAGTATTGTAAGAATGGAAATCAAACCTCACATGTACTCGCTAGTAAATTGGAACTAACCAATGAGCACGCATGTGCACCAAGTGAGTAAAACTCAATGGAAATCAAGCAGAAGTGTGTGGGAGGGGAGGGGGAGAGAAGGGAGAGGTGGGAGTGGTTGTCTGTAGGTTGTCTACCTAATGGGTACAATGAACACTATCTGGATAATGGGCACACTTATAACCCTGACTCAAGCACTACCAAAGTGATCCATGTAACCAAGAACATTTGTACCCATAATATTTTGAAATAATTAAAAAAATGAAAAAAACCTATTTGTACATATTTAAAAAAAATATATATTGTGACCATCTTTCTATGTCAATAAATCAAGTTCTATAATATATATTTTAAAAGACCTAATTTAAAGAATACCTTTTCTCAAGTCTTCCTACCTTGACTGTGAACCTCTAAAGAGACTACAGCTTATTCATCTGTGTGTTCCCTGTGTCTGACACAGTGCCTTGCATAAGTAGATTTTAAACAAATGTTGGTTAAATTCAACTGAAAACAGTGCCATTATTCAAGGCACTATGAGTTCAGAATCTTACGTTCCTGGATATCCCCTAGCACTTGAACCAACCTAAGACTAAAATTCAGTTAAAAGTAGGGGCTTTTGAGTCAAATAGATGAGTGTGTATTCTTTGCTACCTATACAATCTTAGGCAGGTCATTTAAACCATCTGAGTTCAAACTTCTGAATTTACACACTGGGGTTATTTAATGTTGTCTACTAGGATTGATGGGAAAGGAGTAAAGAATGCAAAGTATTTAATACAGAGTTCTCAGGACATTCTAAGATTTTTTAACACAATTCCCTCTGAGTTTGTTGTGCTGTTGCTGTCATTATTGTTGCCATTGTTGTTAGATTCTTACGATCATTACAATCATCAGTATCTTCATCACCAAACCTTTTCATCGTCAGGAGTCAGGAAACCCATTGTTAAAGGACCAGAAATGGAAAATGTTAGAGTAAGGCAGAGTAGAAAATGTTAGACTCTGTCATCTTCTCTGTGTATGGCTTTAAGACACAATGAGAGATCCTAACTGGAAGACACAAAGGAATTGGAAAGTAGAGAGGAGGTGTGCCTAGGCCATTGAGAACCATTACTAGGAGCAGCAGGTCAGAAAATGAAAAATACAATGCAAAATCAGTTAATTCTCTCTTTTGATGTGAGCGATTGTTACTTGGAAGCAACTAGTGAAACAATGAGATGCAGTCAGAAATATTAGGTTGGACTAGGACCTTGGAAGGTCCTTTACAGCAGGTTAAAATAATTAGAATCCATTCAAACAATGAATTGATCATATGACAAATGATTACATTAGCTTTCTATTTCTGCCCAATAACTGAAATAACTTAGTAGCTTAAAACAACACCCATTTATTATCTTTCAGTTTTATAAGAGAGAAATGTGGCACAGGGTGACTGGGTTGTCTGCTCAGGGTCACACAAGGTTGAAGTCAAGGTGTAAACTGGGCTGAGCTCTTATTTGGAGGCTTGGGGAAGAATCCACTTCCAAGCTCATTTAGGATGTTGTCAGACTTCAGTTACTTGCAGCTGTAAAACTGAAGTTCCATTTCCTTCCTGAATGTCATCTGGGGTTTACTTTCTGCTCCTAGAGGCCACCGACATTCCTTTTCATATGGACTCTTCCAATTTCAAGGACAGTAGCAGAGCATTGAGTCCTTCGTATGCTTCAAATCATTCTAATTTCTTATTCTACCACCAGCTTGAGAAAACCCTGTGCTTTAAAGGGCTCACGTAATTAGATTTGGCTCACTTGGATAATCTGCCTTGATTATATCACAGAAGTAACGCTAGGAGACTAAGGTCATGGGAGCCTTCTAGAATTCTGCTTACCACAATGATCCTTGCAGGATTGTAAAAGAAAGTTATCAAATGCATGAAGATCACTCAGGAGCTATTGGTAGCAATGTGAGCTGAGGTGTTAAAGTTCTAGTTAGTTAGTAATAACAGCTTGCTATGCACTACACTGTTTATGGTTTTAACTCATATATTATATATGTTATTATTATACTCATTTGGCAGTTGAAGAAATCGAAGCTTAATGAGGTTAGGAAATGTGCTCAACTTGACAAAGCTTGTTATTTTGTAGATCTGGGATTTAGACCCAATGAAACTGATTCCAGAGTGCTGGCTCTTAACCACCATACCACCTAGTCTCCCTTGGTTGAATGTCTTGTGAGAACAATACACTTGGCCCCTTGGTTCTGTTTGAGTCATCTTCATGTGACAAATTTTCACTCTCTGATTTACTTTGTGTATTGAACACACACTATATGTTGTCTTTTGCTGGGTACTTTTGATGAACTATATCGTAACTCATTCGATTCTCACAATACTAGAATTTTCTCAATATCGGAGATAAAAAAAAATACTGAGATTTCATTTACATATGTTGTTTCAGGTCTCAGAGCTACATTCTGCAATAGCAGATGTAGACTTTGATCTCCAGTTTGCCTAACTTTGAAGGCTTTTTATTGCACTGTATGATTAACCTCAGAACATCAGGCACAGCATGTTCAAAGCTCTGAGAAGCAAAAGCATGTAGTAACTATAAGCATGAAAGCTGTTATCATACTACTTATATTTGAAGCCCAATTCTGTTTCTTACTTGGCCTCAGTTTCCTAATTTTTAAAAGGAGGTTGTTATCTGTTTTATAGAGGCTATAGTGAAAATCAATGAGTCATTACAGGTAACACTCTTAGAACAGTACTTGGTGCATGGTAAACACTAAAAGACTGTGAGCTGTTAGAAAGGGTTGGGAGAAATACATGGTATAGACAACTATGAATTAGTTTTACCTCCTTTTTGTGTTATTTGCATGATTAAAAGTTGATGATAGTAGGGAATAGGGATCTGTTAAATGATATAGAATAACAATGTGGCTCAGTGGGGCTAACTAATTAGTCTAGTGGTGAGGAGAAACTTAATTTTGAGTTGAATTTTGAAAACCTGGAGGGCATATAGAAGTAGCAGAAGGTAAGGGGAAAGCTCTGTATGTAGGTCATTTGTGAAAAAGATCATAGAAGGCAGCTTATACATGGAAAAAATTAGGAAGACATTCCTGTTTGGAATGAGGAAGATAGTAAATAGTGTGTCATAATTCATGTCACATTATAAAAGTAGAAGCAATGACTATATTGAAAGCAATGTATATCTTTGTATTTATTTGTTCATCCATATAATTATTGGAAGCCTATCTAATTATTTTATAAACATTCATAGCCCTCCAAAGTATAAGGTGTTATTAAAAACACCAAGGTGAACCATAAATCTCACCCTTAAAGAACTGATAAGCTAATTGAGGAAATGAGAGATGCAAATAGTTACAACTGAAAGTGAAAAGTTGCATGAGTCATAAGTGAGGCATGGATGAAAGCCTAATGACATTCAGAGGATCAAAAAGATGGCTTCAACCACAGGAAGTGGGAAAAACCCGTGGGGTGATGCCAGATTGCAAGGAGGGAAATTGATGAGGAGTTTGAAATAAGAATTGAAAGGTGGGATAAGGGTTATGTCTTGGGCCACCAATGTGAGAACAGACATGGACCTTCGTTGGAGAAGTAAGAGTGACAATGGAGGTAAAAAGGCACATGGAAGAGATTTTGGGGGATAGAACTGATAGAAGTTGACAACTAATTGGATTTTGGCATAAGGAGGAAAGAGAAGTAAAAAGTGTCTAGGGTTTTGGCTTTGACTAGGGAGTTGGTAGAATTACCAGAAACCCTGAATACAGGAGGAGTACATCGGTAGGGAAGGTGATGGATTTTTGTTTTGCAGGAACTCTATTTTACCTAGTGGACAGCCAAAATTGTCTGGAATGTAAGACAGCCTGGTTGAATTGATGCCGTTGGTAGAACACTGTAGCTACTGGCAGCAGCAAGCCATGAGGAAGGGAGAGACCTGACTTCTAGACCAGGTCTACCTAGACCAGTGGTTTTCATCAGTATTGTGTGAGCTTTGGTTCCATGGTCATGCCTCAGAGGAATGGTGACCTAACAGTCAACAAAGGGGGAACTGTTAATAATCATGCCAGAACAATTAGTATAAGCGGGGACTGCCCTGAAGCAACTGGGCCCCAGGCTCACTCTCTTCAGAGGCCACAGAAGGAGACTAGGGTAGTAGAGATGGAGGCAGCTGTATTTGCAAGGCTTCAAATTCTCTGCCTCCACCAGAGCAGCTCTGCTTTCCTGTTTTGTGTGGGTTATGGTTCTGCAAAATCATAATTTTAAAAATGGTTTAGACTGCCATAAGACAGATCGAAAACCACTGGCCAAGGCAAAAGTTTAAGGTTCACAAGCAAAAAGGTAGAAATGGAAGATGTATTTTTTTCTGCAAAAAAAAAGACTACCTTATTTTGTTTCCCTCTAGCTCACAAGGAAAGAGGTGTTAAAATATTATGGTAGCACATGTCCTTTTAAAATTACAACTATATTTTTAAACAAACCATTTGTTGGTGATGCAACTGCAAAAGGCATCTAAAATTATCATGTCTATATTTGATTCATAAAATTGCATGTTATAAACGAATGAATAGATTCTTCCAGACTATTTAACATTCACTTGTAAGTTGTGACTTTGTAAGCCAGGTTTCATCCTGGATCACATTTTTTTTTTATGTAATGCTGTGAAAATGAATAGTTTTAACAATAGCAGCAAATGTGGTGTGAGAATCAAGTTGCTGAAGAGCATAAGGTTTCCTTTTATAGTTCACTAGTGTTGAAAAGGAAGAAAAATTATCTATACAACATGTGAATGCTAATAAAAAGGTCTTAAAATATCCATAAAACTAAAAATTAAAAAAATAAGCACAGAAAAATTATATTATGACCTAGAAAATTACTGAATTCTGATTTTTAAAATTTAATACCCAGACTTTAAATGTTTTCCTGGTATTAAAGTCCACTGAAAATTTGAAACTCACAACAGAAAAATTATCTTTTCACCTGTGTCATATTTTTTTTAGTTATTAGATTATTATATTTGATTGGCATTATGACAGTTGAAGTGTGACAAATAATTTTATTAAATACTTTAGAGTTTAAGTTTTAATTTTGCTTTAATTTCTAAAGAAAATCAAACTTAGAAATTATGAAAAAAATATTGTGCATAGTTCTCCTTCTCCCCTTCCTATGAGAACATTTACTGAGTTTGGTATGTAGTTAAGAACTGAGTTAGACAGATTTTTCTTTCTCAAATCTCTCTTTGGTTTTCAAGTTAGGCAAAAAGATAAGTACCATTTCCCCAAATTGAGAGGCTATTCATGACAGGGATTCCTGTCTAGATCCCTTTAATGAAGAGTGTTTTTCTCATAATTCTAATCCATAAATCGATAATCTTTCAGAAGTGTCAGCAAGGGGTACCATCCACGATGTTACATTCATTCACAATATAAGAATTTATTGTGTCAAGACACTATTTAGAGGGTTTAGTGTTAGGATCTAGCCCCTGCCCTTAGGTTGCACACAATTCTGTGGAGAGACAGAGAAGCTGAGAATCGAATAGGCAATTGCCTATGATAGTAAGTGTCATGATAGGAATAGGCACAAGGTCCTATGAACAACAAACAGGGATCTCCTAACGTGGTTTCAGGAAATCAAGGAAGACTAGAGAGAGGATGTATGAGCTGAGTCCTGAAAACTAGTAAAATTTCTACATAAATAGAGATTTGAGCATTCTAGTGTGTTCTACCTCATATTCATCCATTCCTACCTCATTGAAAAGGTGGAACTGGAGGATGGATTTTTTCTGGAAAAAAAGAAAATTACTTCTTGGACAGCTACCTCCATGCTGGAATCTGCCACACGGAGACAACTTGTTCTGATACAAGTAAAGGGAAGGGGAAGGAGAACGTTTGAATGGATCACACTTCAGGGAAGGTGAGGCTTGAGTAAAGTACCCAAGCAGGGTCATGACTTTAAAAGTCATAGGTTAATATAATGAGATCTAACTTTCAGTCCACAAACTTACATGGGCAAAAATTACCACCTGGAAATTTTTTTCCTTAAACCAGCGGAACTCAAACTCCAACACCCAACCTGACAACAAATTAGATCTCAAGTGATTTTTGAGGCTCTTCCCTATGTACTAGGCAAAGTTCTTTGATCTTTCACAGCCCAAGGCTGTGGGTAACCCTCTGGTTATAGGATATTGGGTCCATACCTCTCACCATGTGGACATCTATTTTCTAAGTTCGCATTTCTCTCAGATTGGGCAAATATGATGCTTGACATCTTTGGAGAAGATGACAACCCTGGTGCCTGGGATCCTGTTTCTCTAAATGCACCACACTCCCTTTGAGGTCTTCCTTCTCTTTGGGATGCTGTGAGGTTGCAGGGCACGATGCCTACTTCTTACTGCATCCTCATACTTCTTTCCCCTCCCCAGTCTTTGGGAATCAATACTAGATTCTCAAGCTCCCTCAGTGCTCTCTTTACTTCCTTCTCCCTCCTTGGCATAGTTTCTTCTAGAGATTTTGTTTTGAACAAAAGACAGAAAGATCTGTAAACTTTTGGCTGCTTCTGCTTGGCTCTGCTCATATCCTTAAGGCTGTAAGTATAAATACTGGCTGCAGGCTAGAAATGGTGGTGGGTGGTGTGGAGGGGGGAGAAATATATAGGCGGAATATGCACAGTTTAACCTTCCAATAAATTATTTTGCCTTTAAGATCATCGTCCTTGGAAAGGATTAATGGAAGGAGGTCAGTCTCAGCAAAGTTGGGAAGGTGCCATGGTGCCCTGGGCACTTGTGGTCATCTGCGCAGTGCATAACATCATCTCGCTTGCAGCCTTCAGTGGGCCTGGTGCAGGTTACCAATACTTTGCCTGCTGCTTTTTGAAAATCATCTGCTTTTGGGGTTTTACACTTTATGTACTTCAAATTCCCAATGACTTTGTCTCTTTCAAATTGGCAGCCAAAGGGCTTTTGGCTTACCACTTTGCAGTCATGTTCAAGCTAGTCCATGTGTTCTCCAGATGCCCTACATTTCAAGAGCAGGATTCTCCACATGCCCGTGGGGAAGGAGTATATACTTCATGTCCCTGCTACCAAGGAGACCTGACTTTTTCCACCAGAATTGTTGTCATTATTGACTCTCATTTTTATTAATAGAATTTTCTACTCTATAGCAATTAAGGTTTTAAGGCTTTTTCACTCTATTATCCCATCTGATCCTCATGAGAACCCTGAAAACTAGGACAAATGTTATTATCTATGCCCCCTAACTATTGTCTTGATTAGAGCCCTTAAAACCAGTAGGCTCACTGAAGACTTGTTGATAGAAATTTAAGTTGCTAAAAACATATTCCAGATAACCACAATGAATTGTGCCCAAAGCATTTATGTCTTATTTTAGCTGGGGACTAATCATTGCACAGTATCTGAGGCAATCACATGCTAATCTATTCAGAACATGACAGGGATTGTCACAGGGTTTTTGAAGAACACTAGTTATATATTAACACTATACCCTCAATCAGATTATATGCCTTTGACACCAGTTACAATCTTCCTGGAGAAGTTTTTCTCAATATAACAAAAAAATCACCATAAACTTTTTTCCTTGTATATTTTCCTTCCTTCTCTCCCTTTCTTTCTCTCTCCTCCCTCTCTCCTTTCTTTCTTTCTTTCCTCTCTCATTCGTTCATTCATAGGTTTATTTATTCCTCCCTTCCTTCTTTCCTCCTTCCCTCTCCATCTTCCTTCCTTCTTATCCCCTCCGCTCAAGCATATATGGAAAATATCACTTTCTACTTCCAAAGGTCTAAAAACCCTTAGCAATAGTTATTTCTAAAGAACTCAAGGGTTTGTATTAATTAACTCAATCAAATAACAAATCCTATCGTATATTTTGGAATTAGTAGGGTAAAGGAATTATAATTTATTCATCAACTATTATGTGTCAGACACTATACTTAATTTTTACATATATTTTGTTATTTAAACCTCACAACCACCCTTTGAAATAGATATTAATGTACTAAATGAAACGGAATGTATTTGCTAAGCTCTCATATTAATAACTAAAAAGTAACAGATCCAGAATTAGAAATCAGTTCTTGAGGGACTCCAAAGTCAATACTTTGTCATTCCAGGAGTATTGAAAATGATTAAATGCAAATTGGAGCAGAAACACAGAACATAGAGCCTTAGACTAGGAAGTGACTTCAGAGGTCTCTAATGCAAAATGATGCAGTTCTAAAATTCTCTGCCAAGCGATTGCCCATTTTCTAATAGAATAGGTCTAGTAAAGAGTTGGATTATTATCTTTCAAAGTTCTTCCTAGTTCTGAGCCAAATTATGCCTGTCTTTTTTCTATGTCCCATCCTTGACACTGGTTTTCTTGTATGTGTAGAGTGACCATATGTCCTAGATTTCCTGGGACAGCCTTGGTTTATATATGCCTGTTGTCCTCATATAATTATTGATATTGTTTCCCTTTAACTCTCATAAATGCCCTAGTTTGGATGACAAATTATATGTACACCAATTTATGAGGCCACATAGATTTGACAGTTTTCCAAATATTGGAGGAAAATCGTCATGTCTCTCATGATCTTTGCAGGCTAAGTATTTTTGGTTGATCTTTGCCATAAATGACACAGATTTAAGTTTACCTCAATCTCCTCACTATTATGTCCATAGTATTCAGGACATTTGCCAATTCGGATGTTCCTAACTTAAGGTTTGAAACTTTATGTGAAATATTGCATGTAAAAGCATAGGGTTTGAAATAATTTTATGTGAAATATTGCATGTAAAAGCATTGTGTTTGTTTCCTAGGGCTGCTGTAACAAATGACCATAGTAAGTAGCTAAAAACAACAGATATTTATTCTTTCAAAGTGCTGGAAGGCAGGAGTCTGAAGTCAAGGTGTCAGCTGGGTTGATTCCTTCTGGAGACTTACAAGGAGAATAAGTTCAGTGCCTCTCTCCTAGCTTCTGGTGGCTTCCAACAATCCTTAGTGTTTCTTGGCTTGTGGCAGCACACTTTCAATCTCTGCCTTCTTCGTCTCATGATGCTCTTCTTTATGTCTCTGTATCTTTTCCTTTGCTGTCTCTTATATAGATATTCATCATTAGATTTAAGGCCCAGCTTAGATTCAGGATAACCTCATCTCACTATCCTCAATTTAATTACATCTGCAAAGATTTCATTTCCAAATAAGGTCACATTCACGAGTACTGGTGGTTAGGACTTGGATATATCTTTTGGGAGTTCACAATTCAACCCAATACAAGCATGTATGCATTGTTCTGAAAAGTGGCCCATAGCTTTTCTCATACCACTGAGGAATCTATGATTTCCCCAAAATCACTAATCCAGTTTGTCATTCCTCCTGAATACAGTATTCCAGGAATCCTTAAGGACAGTTTTTATTGAAGTTATAGTGCTTGGCACATGGTAGACATTTTTTTTAAAAAAAATTATTTAACAAGTGATTGAATTGAGTGGTTTGATCATTTTCAAAGACAGTTACCTCTTTCTAAAAATTTGCATTTCTTATGGAAGCCAATGGATATATTCATTTTTGAAGGGCAAATGCTAATGATAATTCAACTTGAGTTGATTTATGATTATCGCTACTTGGAGTTATCTACATTTCAGTCAGACAGAATAATAGGAGACTCCTCTTGTAAATGAGACTTCTTATTTTCTTTCCCTTATTATGTGGTTCAAGTGGAAAATAATGAGAACTAAGTTTCTGTCTGCAAACAGATCGGGTCTGCTAAAAATGCCATATTTCTGTGAGAATCAGGTATCTATCTCATTTTTTGTTTGTTTGTTTGTACCAGTCTTAGGTGCCTCTGAGATTAGGCCATAGATGCTTTAAACTCCTGTGGTACTTTTTTACTCCCTACGAGAAAAAGAACTTACACTGCTATCTCCACTTTACGGCAAAAACATCATGGAGTAAAATATAACTCCTTTTGATGGAACCTATGCGAACAACTTCCTAACTAATTGTCCATACTTTCCTATCCCCAATTTCCCCCTGATGTGATCCCTTTTCAAAACCTCATCCTGCGGTCAACTTAGACCCCCAAATTGTCTTTTCCTAAAATCTAGCACAAGCCTTTCCACTATTATTTGTGGTGTATTTTTATAGCTGGGGTACTACCATTCAGGATGATGGCTGAGGTCCAGCAAAACTTGCAGGCTTTTTCCTATGATGAATTATATTTTGGTTCCAACAAGCTAGGATGAAAATAGTTTTGATAAAGACATTCAACTGCTGGTTACACCCCAATAACTCTTTGCTGCATGAGATATCTTCTTTTACATTAGATGTCCAGTGGTATGCAGAATTCCAATGTCCAAGATTCCTCTCTTGCAATGGGACTCAATAGAGGTCTAATTTTAGTAACTCAATTCTATTGTTTTTCTTTTCTGATATTTAATATTAATAGTTTATGCCTCCAGGAAAATTAGTTTAAAAAAAATAATTTCCAGGTTTTTTCCTTAACAGAGATGAAAATTAGGAAAGGTAGAAATAAGGGTGTTATCAGCCATTATAATCTCTTTACTATGAAGAATATTATAATATGTAAATAAATTTCCTGTGATTTTTTTTTCCACATTACTTTTTTTTATTTTTGCATAGCACTGCTTGAAATGATCTATTCTTTAAAATTATTTATTTGGATAATGTCTATCATTCTCCACCAGCATGTAAGCCAAGGCATACAGGGACCTGGTCTGTCTTGATCATCTCCACTGCCCTGAGTGTGGTAGGAGCTCAATGGATGTTTGGTGATAATGGAATATAAGGATCGATTCTTCACTGATTCATGAATTGAAAAAAGAATCATTGAAAAGAAATCCCCACCTAATTATGTAGTGAAGTTCAAACAGACCCGTAGGAGGCCTAGGAAGAGGGAGAAATTCCACTTCCTGACCTCCCTCCCCCAAGGTTGTTGATGAGTCTTTTCCTATCCTTTAGGTCTTAGCTGAAAAGGACTTCCAGAGATGGGCCAGTTTCCAGCCTGCGGCCAAGGCATCCTTTGACCACAAACATGAGCTTTCTAATGGAGATAGCACAGCATCTGGGGAATCAACTCATCTTACTGTGTAGCTCAAAATAAGTCATCGTTATACAAAAACAGGAATGCCACAAGTTGGGAAGGGAATTTTTGGCCCTGATTCTGACACTGCTACAAATATGCTTCAATTAACAGCCTTCCCAGGGATACCCTTACAGGTATTTGGCATAAATAGCTTATGTCAATACCCAACCCAGACTCTACACATAGCTTTCTGAGAATGCCCTGGGAGCATTCCTGTACTCCCTCCTGGAAGGAGCTTATGAGTGTGGCTCCTTCTCCAATAACACACTTCTTTGTTCATTCAAATATTTTTTGAGCACCTACTATGTTCCATGTGGCATGCTAGGCATTGATGATACAACAAGACACAGGAGACACAGACTCTGCCCTCCCAGAGCTCAGAGTCTAACAAGGATATCCCATGGTTAAGCAAATAATTTCAACAGAGTATAGGGAGATTTGGACTGGAATATGTACCAGGTAGGATGGAAGCACAAAGTAGGAGGTGCCAACCCACGCCAGGGCCAGCGAGGAGCTAAGACCTCTGTGAACTGAAGGCAAGACAAGGAGGAGCTGGTAAGGCAAAAGGGAGGAGTGTTCCAGGAAGAGGGAAAGGCCCAGATGAAGTCCTAGAGGTGAGATCCTCGCCAGCTAGAGTCAGAGATCTGCTTGCTGTGGCTGGACCACAGAGTGTGAGGGAGAAATGATGTGAGGGGAGAGAAGTCGGCAGGACCCAGCTTATAAGGGACCATGTAAATCATATGCTAAACATTTGGAGAGGGGCAGGGAGTAAAAGCAGGAACAGATCTGTGCTCTACAAAAAATTACTCTGGCTGCTGCTGTATAGAAGTTAGATTGAATGCTAGAGAAAAGACCAGAAGCACAGAGACTAGTTAAGAGAAAGGTTATATTTCTGTTGGAGGAAAAGCTATGGCTTAGGGGGAAAGAAAAGTATTTATCAAACGGGATTAATCTCCTCAAACCTCAGAAGCAAGATCTAGTAAGGCAATGCCCAAATAGCATGCATTGGTCACATGGCAAAAGACTTCTTTCATCTACCTTTATGGGCAATGCTGACCTGGGGATGAATACCAAGTTCTGGTTCTATCATTACCTTTCTGTGTGCCCAGGAGCATTTCTCTGCACCCCTCTGAGCTTTGGCTTCTCCTGTGAATGCATCACATCCCTGAAGCTTGGCAGCCAGGCAGGGAAAGACCCAAGGTTGCTGTAAAATATTGATGCCTTTACATATAAAAGGTAGCAACAAGATTTAGTAGGATGGTTGGCAAGCAGGGCAAGAGAATTTTGTTCCCACCTCCTTCAGTCTTTTGTTTCCTATGTCTTGGCTGCAGAAGCCTTTGCTTGCTGCCTCATGAGGCTCCCTTTAAAGCCGGACACAGGATTAATTTTAACAAGAACCAGAAGGTGACTAGGTCAGACAACTCTATCAACTACAATAGGCCAATGCAAAATCAAGACCCTCTTTTTGCCTCCCGGAAGCTTCTTAGATTAGGCACTCTAATCTAAGTCAGTTTTGAGGGCAGCACTCTAATCTACGTCAGTGAGAAGTGCTCATCAGCTATTTCGTAGATGTGAGCTCTGATGTCTTTGATCACTCCAGGAGCCACTGGAATGGAAAACCAGCTGCAGGAAGAAGTTCCAGATACAATCGCTGCTCTGCAGGAGGCTAGGATCCAGCTCTGGGTCTAGACTTCCAAGACACCATGCACCACCTCAGAAGCTGTGGTTTCAGAAGTTGGATTGGTCATCCATGGGAAGGCACTGAATGCCATTTTCCAGGGGAGCCAGAGACATTTCCGGAGTTCTGGAGTGGAACTCATATTCATGGTTGTCCTGTGCTGTCACTCTACTGTGCTCTCATGCTGAGAACAGGCTTTCAATTGGGCAGGGCAGAAGAACAGGATCACAGGAAGAGAAGAATGTGAAATGGGCAAGGTGACCTGAAATACCCTTCAAGGCCAAGGCCAGCCGAGCTAACAACCTTTTTTTTTTTAAACACTGGGCATTCCATAGGATTAGGAACTGTGCCTTATTCAGCTCCATATTTTCTGTACTCAGCACCTACATTTGCTGGGAGAATGGAGGAGTGCAAATGCCTATCAGATCAGGTGCAACAGATGCCCCTTCTTGTCTTGATGGAACTCCCAAATAAGATGGATATAAAATTCCTTAATGTTTATATCCTCCTGCCAAGGTACCAGTTGTTTGTTTATATATATGGCTACCATTCAACAATCTGGAGAATTCCATTTAGTCGAAGTATCTGACAGATGAAGTAAATATTGTCGTGGACTTAAATGCCAGGGAAGATAGTAGGGTTCCCAAAGCCCTACCTGGACTCATTTTCAAGTAAAGAGAGTGTTTCCCTGTGGGTCATTCTTCTAACTGGAATGTTCAAATTAATTTTTTTCCATAGGTTAACCCACAGAGTTAAAAAGAAAACTTTTCCAACCTTGTCATTTTAGGGTTCCCTGTCCCCTGCCAATACTTAGTGCCCCTCCTACATTAGCACAACCCTAGATGTGATTGTTTTTCTCATTTTATCCTCTGAAATTAGAATGTTAAATATGAGCAAATTCCTGTAAAAAGTTTTCCAAATTTAAAAATATTCTTTCATGATCTTCAGAGTTCCTGAATCTCCATTCTTACTTACGCTTTTTGAGAGAAGCTTCCTGGCTTATCTCCTATCAACAAATTGGCACTCTGAAATGAAGTCTTATTTGTCCCTTGCTAGACTCACATTAAGCTCCAATTTGACAGGGATTACCAAATATTAAAAAAATAATAATCCTGGCTATTTTAACAAGCTGATGCAAAATATGGCAGTGAAAAAAGTTGCTTGGCAGTCTAATGAAATATAAAATTGTTTAATCTTCTTATCACTTCTCAGAAACTTAGATTTGATAGATTTCTGTAGTGATTCCCAGATTTGACTATTAGAAAAATAAGGATTGCCAATTTAGGGAAATAATTATCTACTGAATGGGTTTGTCAAGGAAGGATGTAGAAATAGGATTTCTAATAAATATCTAGAAAGGAATTTTCTTCTCCCAGCTGTGTAGTTCTATCAATATAGCCTGAAACTGTCTCTCCAAGAGTAGAATATAAAAGCACCAGATAAAGTGCTTGCCATCAGAAAAAGTCAAAGGCTATGACTTGAAAGTTAATCTCTTTCTCTCAAATTCTTCATTATTTCTTGCCTTCCCTCATTTCTTTCATTTCCATTTATCTTCCTTTAATTTTTTTTACTTAAAAATAATTCAAAAAGCAATAACATCACTGAATACATTGTTATTAAAGAAAAAGTAATTTAGTAAATATTTTAAATCTAGTTCATTTTATAAATAAGTGCATACTGCTCCATAGAATATACAGTATAGGCCGCATTGTTTTCAACCATCCTTGCATTGGTGAATATTCATGTGTTTTGTTATTGCAAAAATAAAAGCTTCAATACTTGTATGTATGTTCTTATATACTAGTTCTTTTGGGTGATTTCTTGATCTAATTGTAAGCTTATATTAAATTTTATTAGCTACTGCCTAGAAATTTCCATAAAGATTGTAGCAATTCCTGTCTTTTAGAACTTTGTTACATAAGTAACAATTCTGGCATAACACCATTTATATGGCTTAGGAGACACAAATAATAGATCTAGAAAAGCCAGTTCCTCTCCTATTGGAGGTTATGAAGGAGAGAATAGAGAAGACATAGGAGAACAACAACAAAAAAAAGATATCATAAACATGTTCTCATGATTCCAGAGAGAAAAAGAGGTTGCTTAAAAGTTCAGAGAACTAAAATGACATCTGACTTCTTGACTGTGATGTAGGTTGCTAGAAAACAATGTCTCCAAGGTGCTAAAGGAAAATTATTAATATTTAGATCTCAGAGTTCTATGCTCAGCCAAACTATCATTCCAATGTAAGAATAAAAGAAAATTTATCTTGCCCACATTTCCATGGCTGGGTCAGTGCCTACCCGACTGCCATTGTGAGGTGGAAAATAGAAAAGGCAGAGGCAAAAAGAATAAGTTGAAATCTCCTCTAGTGTTCCCTGCTCCTCCTTTCCCTCCCACACCCCAAGGACTAGACGATCACACCTGAAGAATAAGGATGAGGAAAAAGCATTCTTCTAGGCAGAAATACTGGATGGCTTCCTAAAAGGAAAGGCAACTTGGTAGAGGGCTGGCAAGGTGGGAAGTTGAGGCCATATTTTAATGCCAGAGGTTATCTCCCCTGAGACATGTAGGAAGGAGAGTGTAGATTTTCACCCTCTCCTGAGATGTACTTTATCTGCTCAAATAGTTATTTATTACTGTGTAAAAAATTACCCCCAAATTTAGTGGCTCAAAAAAATAAAATTTTACTATCTCACAGTTTCTATGGCCAGAAATCTGGGTGAGGCTTAGCTGAGCACCTCTGCCCCAAGGCCTCTCATAAGGATGCAATCAAGGTATCAGCAAGGGCTGTGGTCTCATCTGAAGACTCGAATAAGGGGTGATCTGTTTCCCGACTCACTCGTGTGTTTGTTGGCAGGATTTAGTTTCTCATGGGCTGTTGGTCAGAGACCTTCCTCAGTCCCTTGACATGTGGTTTCTCCTTAATGTAGTTCACCACTTGACAACTGATTTCCATCAGAGTGAGCAAATGAGAAAGCAAGAAAGGATAGAATTCAAGAATCTTTTTGCAATCTAATCTTTGAAGTGATATCCCATGCCAAACTCTCATTAGAATCAAGGTGCTAGGTCCAGCCCACACTTGAGGAGAGGAGATTACATAATCAGAAGACCAGAGGCGGTGATTGCTGGCAGCTGTCTTATGGTCTGCCTACCACATTTGCTATTGTAAGTTGCTATCCCTGGGGAAATAGAAGCACACAGGGAGAAAAAAAAGAAGAATCTGAGGATTGCAACCAAAAAGAGAACCAACAAACCAAAGAGCTTACCACAAGAAAAACAATAGATCAGAGAGAACAGGGATTTAAAATAAGCTTAATATCTTCAAAGGAGTTAGGGCAGACATTGCTAATATGAAGTAGGAAACAAGTATTTATAAAAA
>NW_012149175.1:977007-980787 GCF_000956105.1 Propithecus coquereli
AATAAATAAACAAAACGGATACAGCTGAGAATAAATGTATAGGCTGTAAGAATTGATGGAAATAACTATCCAAATGGCATTAAGAGTTGACAGAATCAGAAAGTATAATAGAACATTCAAGAGATTAAAAAACTATCTATTTTTGAATAGCAGAAGAAGAAAAAAAGCATAAGTAGAAAGGAACGCATATTAGAAGAAACAATGATTAAGAATTTCCCTAAATAGTTTCTGTTAATAAAAACTTAACAAAGAGTGTTTCCTCAGCCCTCATAATGGGTTATAAACCATTCGAAACTCTGAAATTATTAATAATACTTTGTTGCTGAAACTAGCTAAAGAGGAGTTTATTGTTTGTAACTGAATCCTGGCTATGTTAATTACCAGTGGAATACAATAGACTATATAACTTTAAAATCAATTGCAGAAAAGTTGATCTATCCAATGGAATACAGAAAGGGAGACAAGAAATGGAAACAGAAAAGAAAATAAGCTCAGTAAATATGTATGTGCAAACTTGTGTCGTTATGAAGAGCTATGTAGCATTATTAAGTGAAGCTAAATGTGCCTACACCTTGTCATCTAGCAATCCTATCCCTTGGAATGTATCCTAGAGAAATTATCACACTGGTTGACAGAGAAGCATGTGTAAGGGTGTGTATCACAGTATAGTTTGTGGTTCTAGAGACAAGGAAACATGCGGTGGCTACAATTTTAGCATTTGGAAACAAAGAACTAGATTTTCAAAGAGCAACATGGATGGATTTTAACAAGACAGTAGATTTTGAAGAAAAGAAATACATCTATGGTGCAATGCCTATATTGATGCAAATTAAAAAGAACTCACGGATAAAAGCAAACATATAAAATTGCATTATATAGCAGTCAGAAATAATAAACAAGCAGTATTTTCAGTAATATGTTGTTACGGTTATCTGCTGTTGAATAACAAGCTACCCCAAAACTTAGTGACTTAAAACAATGACCATTTATTATCTCACAGTTTTGTGGGACAGGGATTGGAGCAGGGTGTGACTGTATGATTCCTTAATTTTACGTGACATTAACTGGGGTCACTAACCGGTATTTAGTAGTAGGAGGGCTGATCTGCAGCACACAAGACAGCTTCACTCATATGCTGGGTGCTTTGTCAGAGATGGCTGGAAGATGAGACTCAACTGGGACTGTCGATTGGAATGCCTACATGTGGCCTCTTCAGCATTGCCATTCCAAGGTAGGTAGACTTCTTACATGCTGCCTCAGGACTCCCAGAGAGGACAGTCTAAGGGACAGGAAGTAGAAGCTGCCAGTTTCTTAAGGCCTGGGCTCTGAAACTAGCACAGGGTCAATTCTACCATATTCTATTAGCCAAAGATTCACAGAGTCCATCTAGATTCAAGGTAAAGGACTTAGACCCACCTCTTGATGAGAGGAGTGTGCATGAATTTGTGGCCATATTTAATCTACCATACATGAGTGGAGCCAAGATGTGGAATGCTGATTAAGGAAGAAAGAAAAAAGATCTGTAATATAAAAACTGTCATGGCCTATGTCTATTTCAACAGTACAAATATCTCCAAGTCCGTATAGCAAACACAGCAGAGTGGAAGCCTATTGAAGTGAAGGAAAAATATTGAGGTTAAAGGCCAAAGGGGAAAATAAAATAATATAAGGTTAGAGGTGGCTTGTGTGTACCAATGATGACTATAGACTTCAGAGTGTCCATATAGGCGGGAGAAAAAAATAAGAAAAGAAAAGATCTGGTAATTCCTTTCTTAAATCAAGTTAGAGAGCTATATTTTTGGACTGTCACTCTAGCACTCATTAATTTAATTGCATTCAAAATTATGTCCTTTTACAAGTTTATTTACATGCTTAAATTTGTGCTTATGATATTTTTTTCTTAGTACCTTTAAAGAAAACATTCTTCTTTCATATTCATGCTTTTTCCTTTTGAAAATTCAAATCACTTAGAAGATAAAGGAAGTGTGGGGAATGTATATATGTGTGTGTGAGCTGGGGCAATATTTATTGTTTCTTCCTCCTTAATTGTAAACTTGGCATAAAAATCTGCCAGAGCTTCTCTGGAGTGAGACTCTGCCAGCTGTTGAAAAGCAAAAAAAAAAAAAAAAAAAATCCTCCAAAGTCTAATTTAATTTTCACATAATGTTTTGCCATTTGGCTACTAAATTCAACTCTTCTCACTTCCCTAGTTCTAAAGAGGTAGCTCTTGCGTTTCAGAAATAAATTTTAACGTTCTGAATGTCAAATGTGAAGAAGTTTTTCAAGCTAGATACATTAATTTCTATTGTTTGGATATTGTTCATATCTAAGGAAGAAAACATCATAACTTAGTGTATAAATTTGGACAATATCTTATATTAAAGATAGACCATCTTTAAATTTTCGAATTTAAAAATCAACAACACAGTAAGTGAACGTCTGTAAAGAATGTGTTCATTAATAATTTATCAGTTATCGCAAGCTCAGTCCCTTAAGCACTTGGAAATAAGGGAAATGAGATTGCCTGCTGAGAGTCAGGCAGTTAGGAACACATCAAGGGGAGATGAGAAGATAGTTTCAAGAGGAAAAATGGCTCCTACATCTGCAAAATTTGACAATAATGAGACTAAAGATACTAGTATCGTAAAAAGACATGCCAGCTGGGAGTTGGTCAACTGCAAAAGAATAGAAAAGAGTGGCTCATGAAGACACACATTAACATATAGTGAAAGAGAAAATGTCAAAAAGTAATGATGCATAGAATTTCTTTAGCAGATGTATACTTGAGTACTAAAATCAATGATATAAATTTTAAAAATCTTAATCACATATTAAGGCAAAAATCATAGAATCACTCATGTTTAGAGTTGAGAAAAATGTCAAGGGTATTTGATGTGCCTTCTCCTTAAAAATAAAAATTTTCTTTCAGAAACATCCAAGACATTTTTGAACACCTCCAGTTTTTGCTGTCTGCCTAATAAGCTGCCAAATTCCCCTTTGGATCCAAGATATCGATGTGCTATTGATTCTGTTGGTTCACTTCTCACCCACTGTAGAAGGAGCAAACACAAAACCAACATTTATTCACTAGTTAAATAAATTGTTTCCTAAAATAAAGGGGAAAATGATCCATGTAAACAGGTATTTAAAGTAAGGATTAATGGCAGATACTTACTTGGAGTTCTGAATATGGATGGCACCTGGAGAAGAGGTGTGCTCTCTGGCATTTATTCCTGAGTTTTCATTGCCCCTTCCCCTGGGCTATATAGTGGTGGCAGTTACTTGAGACTGAGTTTAGGAAGGCATTGCTGTTGATGAAGAGTAAAGGATCCATCACATCCTAGAAGGTTCTATCAGCTTACTCATCATTTGTTTGCCAACAACTCTGTGAGAAACATGGTGCTACTTGTTTTTCATAACCATCTTACATAATTTCCATAACATGCCTTTGAGATAAATTTGATGATAAGATAGGCTTGGAGATGTTAAGGAACTTGTCCATGATTATCATTTGGAGCTTGAATTTGAACACAGGTCTACCTGGCTCCAACTGTCCCGCTCCCATATCAACATTCTCTTGCTCAGGCTCCTATCACCAATCCTTGCCTCTCCCCTCATTCTCCACCTATATGCCTCCCCCTAAATATCCTACATTTTTTCTTCCTGTAAGGTCTATTACAATTCATGTTAATTTTTAAAAGGCATGCATTCATTATATATCCACTATACAAAAATTAGAAAATGAAGATAAATGAAAAATACCCAAACAAAAATGCTTGA
>NW_012149175.1:982752-1012352 GCF_000956105.1 Propithecus coquereli
CCCACAATGCCAGCTTCTGTGGAGAGGGTCTAGCTCAGCCTCCAACCTGAGTTTCCATCAGCTGCCTGGGGAACAGCCCACCACTCTGCACAAAGATCATCCTGCACCAGCTTGCACTGTGACAATAACAGGGGAATGGAAAAAAAACAGAACAGATATATCACAGGCTTTCAGTGCACCCACTTCTAGCTTTTGGGGGTCAATATTCCAGAGTAGGTCACAAAAGTACCATCTGGGGATCTCTTTTTCTCACTAAGAGAGTTTCCAGCAAAGGAGAACAGCTGCACTGCAAACCTATCAGCCATCAGCCAACAGAAGAGCATTCAGATGAGAAGAAACCAGAGAAAGAACTCTGGCAACAGTGAGAAAAAAAAGCTAGTTCAACACTCCCAGGGGATCACAATGGATTTACAACAATGGACTCCAAACAAAAGGAGATTGTCAAAGTGTCAGAAATTAAATTAAGAATATGGATAGCAAATAAGATGAATAGAATTGAGGAGAAAGTTGATAATCAACAAAAAGAAGCCAAAAAAATATTTCAGGACATCAATAAAAAAATGAAGCAGTCACTAAAGAGCTAGACAACAGTGTTTCACAGCTCTCCCTGTAAAGGTCTTTCACCTCCTTAGTTAAATATATTCCTAGATATTTTATTTTCTTAGTTGCTATCGTGAAGGGTATTGAGGCTTTGATTTGGTTCTCAGTTTGACCATTGTTGGTGTATAGGAATGCTACTGATTTCTGTACATTGATTTTGTAACCTGACTCTGCTGAATTAGTTTATCAATTCCATTTTCTAATGGCAGAATCTTTGGGGTTTTCTAGATATAAGATCATATCATCAGCAAGGAGCGATAGTTTGACCTCTTCTGCCACTATTTGGATGCCCTTGATTTTCTTCTCTCATCTGATTGCTTTGGCTAGGACTTTCAGCACTATGTTGAACAGAAGTGGTGATAGAGGGCAACCTTGTCTGGTTCCAGTTCTAAGCGGGAATGCTTTCAATTTTTCCCCATTCAGTATGACATTGGCTTTGGGTTTGTCATGTGTGTCTTTTATCATTTTTTGGTAAGTCCCGTCTATGCCTATTTTGCTAAGTGTTCTTATCATAAAAGGGTGCTGAATTTTGTCAAATGCTCTTTCTGCATCTATTGAGAGGATCATATGGTCCTCTATTGTTTTACTTCTATTTATGTGGTGAATTACATTTATAGATTTGCATATGTTGAACCATCCCTGCATCTCTGGGATGAAGCCCAATTAGTCACGATGGATTATTTTCTTGATAAGCAACTAAATTCAGTGTGCTAGGATTTTGCTGAGAATTTTTGCATCTATATTCATAAGGGATATTGGTCTGCAGTTTTTTTTTGTTGTGTCCTTTCCTTGCTTTGGTATCAGGGTGATGTTGGCTTCATAAAATGTGTTGGAATTCCTTCCTTCTCGATGTGTAATAATTTCTGGAGGATAGGCATCAGGTCTTCTTTGTAGGTCTGGTAAAATTTAAATGTGAAACCATCTTGTCTGGGACTTTTCTTTATAGGAAGGCTTTTTACTGATGCTTCAATTTCAGTACTTGATATTGGTCTGTTCAGGAATTCTGTTTCTTCGTGATTGAGCTGTGTGTTTCTAAGAATCTGTCCATTTCCTCCACCTTTTTCAAGTTTATGTGCATAGAGGTTTTTATAGTATTCACAGATGATATTTTAAAGACTCCAAAGGTAATCACAGCAACAACAAAAATAAATAAATGGGACCTGATCAAATTAAAAAGCCGCTGCACAGCCAAGGAAACTATCATGAGAGCAAACAGACAAACTACACAATGGGAGAAAATATTCGCGCACTGCATATTTGATAAAGGGCTGATAAGTAGAATCTATATAGAACTCAGGAAAATCAGCAAGAAGAAAAATCAAACAATCTCATTAAAAAGTGGGACATTAACAGAAACTTTTCAAAAAAAGACAGACTGATGGGCAACAAACATATGAAAAAATGCTCAACATCTCTAATCATTAAGGAAATGCAAATAAAAACCCCCAATGAGATATCACTTAACTCCAGTGAGAATGGCTGTCATCAGAAAGTTCCAAAAACTAATGTAAATATTTATAAATTATTCATAAAATAGTGCTGTTTCTTTTGCTGGTAAGGAGATAAAGTTACATTTAGCAGTTTTTAATTCTCTCTCTCTTTTTATTCTTCCTCTCTATAATGTACATGACTACACATACCAAAGATACCCACAGCTTGCAAACATTTTTTATGATTATTTTACTAGAAATGTCACCTCAAGTTCTATAAAATAAAAAATTTTAATTTGAAATACACAGCAGTCATTTCTGGAATTGTGTTCTGTGGAACAACACTGTCATTAAACATTCTGAGAAAAAAGGATGACATGGTCAAATTTTCAGAAAATGCTACACATATTTCCCTTTTGGAGATTTCCAGTGGGGTTTTTCATATCAAGTTTCTAATAAATCCTGCAGTGAAAACTCTGTATAACCTAATATTTCCCAAATTTATCTAAGCAGGAAAACTTTTTAAAATGTAACATCTTGTGGAACAACTGTTTAAGGAAAAAAAATTGGGGAAAATGCTACTTCAGATGCATAATATTTCCAGATCTTTGAGAATTCCAAAATTTATAAAACCCAGAAATTAAATTAAGAATAGATGTTTAGAGATTAGCTTGGCTAGGTAAGTTACTTGCTCATCACAACCAACATCACAGGCCATAACATTCAAATTCATGCTAGATGCCCTATTATAAGATTTTCATTTCTACAGATGTTTATGTCTCAGACTAACTATATGGTGGTAATGTCTTTATTTTCATCATAATTGACTTTCATGGATTTTTTGTGGTCACTGATAAGTAGTTGGCACTACAAATTATAAATCTAAAATGGTCAAAAATTAGAGATGTAGCATAGTAATCTAATAGCTGTATGACCTAGTTGTTTAACATCTCTGTGCCTCAGTTTCCACATCTATAACTTGGATAATATTAGTTCCTACTTCACAGAATTCTTATAAAAGCTAAATGATCTTGTTAAGTTTATAGAACAGTGTCTGTCATATATTAATAATATGTACTACTTAAGTATTGTTAAATTAAATATGCAATATTTGCTCCATCAGTCTTATGCTATAACATAGAAGTCATAGATTTAAATTTTGTAAACTATGAACAGCAGTTCTCTCTTCCTATATGTTGTAGGAAGAGGAGGGGAAAGAGAAAGAAAAGTAGAAAGAATACTTGTTCCGCCTACTATAGCAAATGCATCGATTACTTCACATCCACAAATCTGAGATGGTTTTCATTTTTTTTATCATTTGTTGAATTTTGTTTGTTTGTTTAAATGCAGGTTATCTTGGGACCACTTGCATCAGAACATAAAGTTGGAATCCTAGGTGCCATCTAGATAACTGAAATCAAAGTCAGAATCTATGTGGGTGTGGCTTAGAAATGTCTGCTTCTTCCAGCCTGATCAGGTTCATTCCATCAGTTTTCCCAAGTAACACAACTGTGAAAAATCAATAGCTTAACTAATTAAGGAATCTTTCCCTCTAGGAATGAGAAGTCTCAGACAGACAGTGGTGTAGAGCCAACAGAGTTCTTCCAACCTATCTCAGACTTCTTACATCTTTGGGCTCAGTTGTCCTGAAAACCGTCACAGGGCATTGTTTTTCCTCTGGGTATCATGCTTACATTCCAGGCAAAAAGAATAGGAAGGGCAAATGGCAAAAAGCCCATTCCAGTTGAGCCTGCTCCTCTTTTAAGGAGTTTTCCGGGAAGCCTCACTCTACAATTGTCAATAATCACTCATTAAACAAGCCTGGGCCACATTGTCACTGTCATACTTATCTGCAAAAGAGGTTAGGAAATGCATCTTCTAGCTGGGCACATTTTTATGGCCAAGAAAATTGGAGCAGACTCTTTGGCATACTATATATGGTAAGCTTAAAGAAATTGTTTTCTCAAGCCTCCATCCCTTTGTACAGTTCACTTGGACAAAACTGCCTTTTCCCACTTAACTTCTATTCCTTCAATATTTAGCTCAAGTTATCCATTTTTCGGTGAAGCATTCTCATCCCACTCTGGACAGACTCATTCCTGGCCTCCTTACTTCATATTCATACCACTCTGTTACGGCACTCTCATGTATACTAACACAGGGGACGGAGATCACTTTGACAGCCAAGACGGATGTTTTATGTCTGTTTGCCAATTACAGCAGTTGGCTCACAGTAACTGCTCAATAAATGTTTATTGAATGAATGAATGAATGAACAAATGAATACACAAAAATTGGAATGAACAACTGAGCATGTGAATGAAAAGTGAAGCATTAATCTTTTGGGTAACATAGTGACTTCTCTTAGACTCTGCTATTCTTTCCTAGTCATGATTCAGAGAAATAACTACCCTATATTTGGGAAGCTGTTATGTCATTAAATTAAACTAAGCAGGAAAATAGTACATAAAATGCCTTATATTGCCTTATATACAAAAATATGTGAGGTCTTCTTGTTGAGGACCCATGTTTATTATCTCTATTGCTTTACCTCATGAAAGGCTTGGTTCAAAGCAGTTTTTTAATAAATTCTGAATAAATGAGCATTGAATTAAAAGGAAAATCAAGAATTCCAAAGAGTTAGCAAGCTGATTTCATCTGTTAAAGTTCCAAGCACTTTGTTATTAATGTCATTGTTCTGAGTGGATAATTTTAGGGTACAATAGATAAGTAATTAACAGTAATAATAATTAGTGCTCAAAATGATACTATGTAGGAAGTTGGTATTTTTAACATCTTTTAAGAAATGTGGGGTAACTACACAGATCATTGACACTTAAGCTTTGCATTTGAATAACTACACATGCGACATATGACCCCGTAGAATTGTAAGAAATATTAATGACTTTATAGCTATATACTACTAGGATCTAGTTGTGAAAAACTGTGCCTTCACTCAGGAATATATTTTGTGAGGAATATTTTTCTGTCAATGAAAAAGAAGTATTCTATCTAATTTCTAGATACTTTTTTTTAAAATAGTATGAAATTGATGGGTATCAGTTTCCTCTGTTATATCTGATTTGGGGCAGGAGAACACTAGGACTTGGCCTCTTTGTAAGATAATAGCAATGCAAGGCTGGCTTTACATACAGGGAGGACATGCTCTCTTTTAACATATCCAGGTCACAAACCTGGGGACTCCGGGTCTTAGCCTGCCTGGTCCACTGTTAAAATCAGGAAGAGGGAATGTAGATAGGAAAAAGAAAGTCTACTTTTTTTCATGCTCAGGGGTTAATAGGAAAAAGAAAAATGGAAATCAGAAGTAGGAAATCAAGGTTTCCTCTCTTCCCTAAATAGGACTCAAAGAAAAAGGCAGGTCCTAGGAGTTAAGGGAAAGAGCCAGACAGGGTACCCTTCCCTGTAACCTACTTTGTTTGGGACGCTGAAACAAAGCCACCTTGATGATGGCCCCATAATAACCTGGGATGATGGTCCCACTTTCCTGAGGTTTAGAGTTTCTGAGCCACCCTCAGTTCCATATATCACAGACACTGAGTCAAGGACCACCGTGACCAGGCAAGAGAGGCTGGGGGCAAACAGCCAGGCAGTGAACCAAATGGGGAACTCGGCAGAGACTCAGCTGCTAGCTTTGGTCATGTGTGCTCACAGAGTCAAGAGGACCAGGGAAACTGATAAAGAAGAGACAGAGGACATCACACCCAAGAACTCCTATTTTTCTTTTTTATGACATATAAACCCCTCACCTCCCAACCCCTGACTATCAAGAGGATACCAGCTAATGAAGACTATCACATAACCAATCAAGAGACAGAACACTAGTTCAATGCACTGTTTACAATTTTGAATCATACTAAGTATTCCAGTTTGTATTCTTAATCCCCCTGCCCAAATTAATCAGCAGGTAGGGTTCAGGAGAAATATTTACTCATTGCCTCTGAAGATCTAAATTCCAGTGGGAATTAAATTTGCAGTCTCCAACCCACCCTACACACTTCATCACTCCCTCACCTCAAACATGCAGGTTTTATATAAGGCATTACATTCAAATTTAAAGATAGAAATGTATAAAAGCACAGGGAACAACACCAGATTTACATATCACCAGGAATAATCCTGGTCAGGAAATTTTTGTATATGAATCCATTATGCATAGGAAAGCAAATGCTGTGTTCTTCTGAGAATGATTCTGCTGAACAAGGGGAGACTTTGAAGACTGAGAACACTAATACTGCTTAGAATTTGTTTATTTCACTTAGTAAGGAAAGGATACCACTGCTTTAGGTTTTGTAGGATAGATACTTGTGAAATAAAAACAGGTGCTTTATTTTTTTGTTGTTTTGCTTTCTAGAAGTGACCAAAAGGAGATTAGGAAGTGGAATAGGAAGAGATTTTTATGGAAAAGATACATATCTCATCATATTATGTATTTGAAAACATATTTTATGCGAATGACATATGACATATATTCTGTGTCCTCAAAAAATTAACAATGCGGTTTAAAAAATTGTTTAAGGGGCCGGGCGCGGTGGCTCACGCCTGTAATCCTAGCACTCTGGGAGGCCGAGGCGGGTGGATCGCTCAAGGTCAGGAGTTCTAGACCAGCCTGAGCAAGAGTGAGACCCCGTCTCTACCAAAAAATAGAAAGAAATTATCTGGACAACTAAAAATATATATAGAGAGAAAAAATTAGCCGGGCATGGTGGCACATGCCTGTAGTCCCAGCTACTTGGGAGGCTGAGGCAGGAGGATCACTTGAGCCCAGGAGTTTGAGGTTGCTGTGAGCTAGGCTGACACCACGGCACTCACTCTAGCCCGGGCAACACAGTGAGACTCTGTCTCGAAAAAAAAAAAAAAAGTTGTTTAAGAACACAAACCTGAAATAGTAGTAGCAAAAGGGAGTATGAACTCAAAAGCTTAGTGGTCTTGTCTTGATGTAGCAGCATAATTCACAATTACAAAGATGTGGAAACAACCCAAGTGCCCATCAACACATGAGTGGATTAATAAAATGTGGTATATGTATACTATGGAGTTCTACTCGGCCACAAAAAACAATGGTGATCTAGCACCTCTTGTATTGTCCTGGATACAGCTAGAGCCCATTCTACTAAGTGAAGTACCACAAGAATGGAAAAACAAACACCACACGTACTCACCATCAAATTGGTATTAACTGATCAATACTTATGTGCACATATAGTAGGAACATTCACTGGGTGCCGGGCAGGCAGTGGACGGAGGAGGGAATGGTTATATACACACTTAATGGGTGTGGTGCGCACCATCTGGGGGATGGACATGCTTGAAGCTCTGACTCAGGTGGGGTCAAGGCAATATACGTAACCTAAACAGTTGTACCCCTGTAATATGCTGAAATAATAAAATAAAATACAAAAGAAAAAAAGAAAAAGAAAAAAAACTTAGTGGTTTGTCAAGGATTCGATGTAACATTATTAAGAAGTTCAAAGGAGAGTTCAGTATGAGGGAAGTCTTGAAGATTATACAGTAGCTCGATTGGAAGAAAAACAGAAAGGTGTGGTGTAGATATGAACATTCTAGGCTGTGCAAGCAGCATTTGCAAAAGCAAGCAAGCAGGCAGGCAAGAAAGATATTCATGGAGAATCCCGAGAATCCGGTGCACAGTTCGGAATAGTAGGAGATAACAGCAGGTAGATGTAGATAACAGCAGGTAGATAACAGCTGGTCCTAAAAAGCTAGGAAGAAAAGTTTATTCTTTTGGTGAGAAAAACCTAGAATTCATTGTAGGTTCTTGAGCAAGGGAGTGGCACCAGGCATACAGTTTTAGGTACATTTACCTGTGTCAGGATGGAATGAGGGGAGAGGCACAGATGATTAGCAAGAAATTGAAGAGTGTGCAACAGAACTTAGTGTGGGGATGGGGACAAAAGCAGTGAAAAAGAAGGGAGAAAAAGTAACAGAATTAAAATAAGGAATTGACAGAACATAATGACAAAAGATTAAATAGAATATCTGTTGTACCAGTATAATTATTGAGAGCATTCCTTTCACTTGGATGATAAATTATATAGTCATCTTACATGTATTGGAGAATAGTTCCCAGCCCAGGCAGCTGTGATGATGAAACTGTCTCACAATGCCTCTGATGAATACAGGGAAGATGGTCCTCTAGAACAGGGAAGAATTTCATTTTAGGTGTGATTACAGGAAGGAGTAGCAGGATTTCAGTGTAAGTGCACAATAGACAGTTGAGATAAAAGACAAACACTTGCACTTTCCAGAAATTTTGATTTTGCAGTCATCTGCATCCTTCTTTTGTAAAAGCCAGATGGTACTAAGCTCCACATTCTGAGTCTGAATATTGGCCAGTGAATCCAATAAGAGCATTAACAATCTACCGCAAGTCAATGTACTATCAAAGGCCTGAAGAGGAAGTGGAAGTCTATAAGTCAGGGGAAATTTTCAATAAAGGTCTGACTAAAAGAGCCCCACACTTTCCTCACCTTAACAGTCTAGCCCACTTTCCACTATTCTTCATCATAAACATTGGACTATATCCAGATTAATTTAGTCACTAACTGGTATTAATGCTGGGTGTCCTCCCATTTGCCCCTCTGTCTATTACCACAACCTCACCTCCATCTCCCCATGGCCCCTCCTGAAAGCCTGTCCCTCAGTTCTCCACCTGCTCATTTCCTACCACACTTTAATGCCACTTAATTTCCAACTTCTCCATGAAGCCTTCTTGATGACACCAACCCACATGCACTCTGTAACCTATGACCTCTTAGCATTTAATGTCTTTACTGCTAATTTGATTTTTATTTAATACTACATTTGCACCATGACATCCATTTTTTCAGTAGTTTTGCATGATCTGTAACTCTTTTCTTCAACCACTCTATTATTTAACTCTTAATGCACATATCGGATTTGAAGGGAGGGATGCTATTCTTCTCTGTGTACCTTATAACGTTTGACTTAGTGTTAGTCCATATCTCTCTCTCAAAAAAAAAACACAAAACATTTTAATGCCTTTTGTGTTGATGAATGAATTCAAATCCCAATACTATTACTAATGCATTTCCAAAATATTACTTTAACTTTTACTATAAACTATGTCAACTATATCCCTTACCATACTTAGTAGAATTACAATAATATTGAGAGGATTTGGTGTTTTGGGGACATTTGATACAATATACAAATTCCTTCATTTGTTTGAAATACATTTTTTACTGGAAATATAATAACAGTATTATTAAATTTAAAATCATATTTATTTAATCTGCTATTTAATTTCATAGAATACAATGTAAATAAGAATACATAGAATACATAAGTAAACAGAAAACATTCAACCTCCAAATCTAGAGCTTCTATTTCACCAAATTAACAAGGATACAAATGGATCACATTTCTAAGGTGGCAAAGGCACTGAGTCAGAATGTGCTTTCCTTTCCTTTCCTTGTGAATGCATTGATGAGGTTTAATTACTTAATCATTGGTCATATGTAACATCTCTGTCTTTCTCCCAAGTCTACCACTGGGACAAGTGAATTTACCACTAGCCTCATACATTGTTACATAGAAAAGCACCTCTCTATAATAACACAGGAAATGTGAAAAAGGATTGCTTCTGTTTTTATAGAGAAATTCTATTTTAAGATGAATGTTTATAATGAATTGAAGAGCAGGATTTGGAACATGATATGTAGGACACAGTGATTTAGAAATTTATTGTAGTGGGATTCCACTGAATTTTTAAAGGTACCTCCCAAATTCCAAGTGTAGGTGTTCCTTGCATCATCTGTTTAATGTAAGCTTCAGAATATAGACTATGTCATGGGAGACAGTAAGTGTAGATTGATCAAGAAGTCAACCTTCATGAACTTCATCAACAGCAACCTCCATAAGAGTAGGTGTAATTTATTGAACATCATCCATCTTTACCTCCAAAAACATGAGTAATGCTCTTATATTTTTAATTTGCACTTAGTCTATATGTTAAAAAGCTTGTGTAAGTAGCTAGAAATTAAATGAGCAGACATTTACACTTTAAATTCAAATAGTGGCATGGGAAAATATTTTTACTAAAATAAATACATCTCTGATGTCTGTGGGGGATATTGAATAGTATTTTATTGACTAAGATCAAACAACCTGTAATTACCACTCAGAGGCATAAAGTAAAATTGCAGCAAGTACGGGCAGCATTGGGTTGCCTCACATAGGCGGGCACTATTCTGGTATATGCCTAGGCATTCCCTTGAGGAGCTTATATAAGGTTTACCAGGAAGTCCATCCCACAAGAGCATTGTTTGGCAAGGTCTTAGTTGCTTTTCTCTGCCATCTCTGAGTTTGTTTCTTCTTACATATGATGTCTTTAACAAATCTCAAATGATTGGAAAGTAGCAAATAGGCAGTTCTGGTTAACTGAAAGGCACAGATTTTTTTCTTTCCAATTTTTTATAAAATATTTATAAAATCCATCTATCCATTATCTATATTAATAATTACCATATCCTGAATGCACATGAATCTTTTTGGCATGATTCTTATGATATGACCATTTTATTTTCCTGCATATAGCACATTAATATGTCCCCATTCCTTGTTGGATAAAATGTACAAATCTAACCCTAGGACAGAAGGACCTTCCTTCAGGATCTGACTCCAGCCTGCATTTCCTATGACTCCCCACCTCAGGCCCTTAACTACAGTCTTATAAAACTACCTTCAATTCCTAAGCATGCATGTCTTTCACATATCTGTGGCTTTTCCCATGGAATCAGAGTGATTTTTCAGACTACAAACTTCATCATTTCACGCGTCTTTTTAAACCCTTCAATGGCTTCATTGACATTGCCCACAAGATCTTTCCTGACTTGGCCCTGCCTGCCTCTCCAGCACGATCTGAAGTCACTCTCATTCCCAGTTTTTATGTCCAAACCATGCTCTTCTTTATACACAGATGATTACCCCTCGAAGCCATTGGATATGACATTGTCTTTGCCTTTTATATTCTTTCTTCTCCATAGTCCACTTAAAGTAGTTAATTCTTTTATCACCCTCCAGGATTTAACTTAAATGTTCCTTCCTCAGGAAGTATCCCTGCTTTCCCCTTTACTCCACCCCCAAGTCAAATCATACCTTAAGATTAAATAACACATTCCTAAATAACACATGGCTCAAAGCAAAAAAAAAAAAAAAAACTCAAGAGAAATTAAACAACATTTTGAACAAAATAACAATGAAAACACAGCTTATCAAAAGTTATGGAATGTAGCAAATATAAAGTTTAGAAGGAATTGTATAGCATTGAATGCATATATTAGAAAAGAAAAAAGATCTAAAATCAATCATTAATGGTCCATCTTAGAACATCAGAAAAAGAAAAACAAATTAAACCCAAAGTAATCAGAAAAAAGAAAAATTAGAACACAATGAAATTGAAACAGGAAATCTATAGAGAAATTAATGAAACCAAATGCTGCTTCTTTGAAAAGATCAATAAAATTGACAAACCTTGAGATAGGCTAACTAAGAAAAAAAATACAGGACACAAAATACTAATATCAAAAAGGAAAAAGGGGAGATCACTATAGCTCCCATGGGCATTAAAAATAACAAACAAATACTATCAACAACTATCTCTATTCTCACAAACTTGATAACCTAGATCTCCTGAAAGACACAATCTTCCAAAACTCACACAAGAAAGAACAATGTGAATGGGTCTATATCTATTAAAGAAATTGAATCAATAATTAATAACATTCCAAAATAGAAAGCACCAGGCCCAGATAAGTTCACTGGTGAATTTTAACAAACATTTAAGGAAGAAATTATACCAATTCTCTGCAATCTCTTTCAGGAGATAGGAGCAGAGTGATACTTCCTAAGTCATTCTATGAGACCAGCATTAACCTAGTACCAAAATCAGGCAAAGACATTACAAGAAAACAAAACTACAGACCAATTTCCCTCATAAGCATAGATGTAAAAAATCCTCAACTAAATATTAGCAAATCAAATCCAGCAATGTATAAAAAAGAATTATATGCCACAAGCAAGTTGATGTATTCCCAGGTATGTAAGGCTGGTCCAACTTTTGAAAAATCAATTAATGTAATCCATCACATTGGCAGAGTAAGGATGGAAAATCATGTAATATATCAATAGACACAGAAAAAGCATTTGACAAAATCCAACATTCGTGATTTATTAATAAAAAAAACTCAATAAACTAGGTATAGTGGAAAACTTTCTAAACTTGATAATGAATACCTACAAAAACTCTATAGCCAACATCACATTTAACAGTAAGAAACTTGAAGACTTCTACTAAGATCAAGAGCAAGGCAAGAATGTCACTTCTCACCACTACTTTTCAAAAGCACACTGGAAGTCCTAATTAGTGAAATAAGACAAGAAAAAGGAATAAAAGGTATACAGATTGGGAAGAAAAAGGTAAAACTATCTTTGTTTGCAGTTGCCATGATCATCTATGCAGAAAATCCTAAAGAATTAGCAAAATTCTCCTGGAAGTATTAAGTGATTTTATAAGATTGTAAGGTATAAGGTTAATATAAAATCAATTGCTTTCTTATGTACCAGAAATGAGCAAGTGAAATTTGAAATTAAAAATATTAACATTTATATTAACATCCCCCCAAAAGAAATACTTAGATATAAATCTAACAAAATAAGTACGAGATCTACATGAGGAAAAGGATAAAACTCTGGTGAAAGAAATTAAAGAACTAAATAAATGGAGATATATTTCATGTTCATAGAAGAGAAGACTTAATATTATCAAGATGTCAGTTTTTTCCAATTAGATCTATAGAGTTAATGTAATCCCAATCAAAATTCCAGAAAGATATTTTGCAAATATCTACAAATTCTAAAGTTTATAAGGAGAAGCAAAAGACCCAGAATAGCCAACACAATATTGAAAGAGAACAAAGTTGGAGGACTGACACCACCTAACTTCAAGACTTACTATAAAGCCACAGTAATCAAGACAGGGTTGTATTGGTGGAAAAGAAAATAGACAAATACATCAATGGAACAAATTAGAGAGCCCAGAAAGAGACCCACATAAGTATAGTCAACTGATCCTTGAAAAAGGAGCAAAATAATACAATGAAGAAAATATAGTAATTTCAGCAAATGAGGCAGGAAAAAACTAAACATCACATAGCCCAAAAATAAATTTTTAAACATAGACCTTATGCATTTCACAAAAATTAACTCAAAATGGATTACAGACTTAAATGTAAAATGCAAAAGTATAAAGCTCCAAGAAGATAAAATAAGAGAAAGTCTAGATGATCTTGGGTTTGGTGATGACTATCAAGCCATGAAAAGACACGGAGGAAACTTAAATGCATATTACTAAGGGAAAGTAGCCAATGTGAAAACACTACATGCTATATGATTCCAATTATGTGACATTCTGGAAAAGACAAAACTATGGAGGAAGTAAAAAGTTCAGTGGTTTCCAGGCATTGGGAAGGCGGGAGTAGAAAGAAGTGAAGCACAGATTTTTAGGGCAGTAAAACAGCTCTGTATGACATGTAATGGTGGATGCATGTCATACATTTAAATTAAGCAATAAAATTTATAATACCAAGAGTGAACAATAATGTAAACTACGGATTCTGGGTAATAATGATGCCTCAATGTAGGTTCATCAATTGGAACAAAGGTATCACCCTGGTAGGAAATGTCAATAATGGGGGAGGCTATGCACATGTAGGAGCAGGGGATATGTGGTAAATCCTCGTGTTAATACCTTGACCTCTATTTTTCTATGAATCTAAAACTGCTTTAAAAAATAATGCTTATTGAAAAAGAAGATGATAATGGTAACAAATCCCTACCCTGTAAGAGCTAACAATTTCACAGGAAAAGAAGACATTCAAAAAATTAAATCACAAATAATAATTAACACTTTTATAGTGATTACTATGTGGCAGGCCTGCTCTAAGCACTTCACAATTATCAATTTCATTCTTCACAACTTGTACAGGAAGATGGTATTTTCATTCATGTTCTGAAAATGAGAAAATAGAGAGGTCAAGTGACCATCTGTCACTAAGCAACTTGTAAATCGCAGCACTGAGGTTTGAAGACAAGAGTCCACAGGCATGACTCCAGAGTCCATGACCTTTGATACTGTACTTTAAGGCTGTATCTTTTCATACACATTAGTGTGACACATGAAAATAACAGATACACGCAAAAGTTTACAAAATAATATAAAGAAGAAGTAATTAATTTTGCTGAGGGAGTAGTGATTAGAAAAGGCTTAAGCAAGGAGGCAACACCTGATGCTGAAGACAATGCAATGCATGGAGTACTGAATCAGAAACATGCTCCCTCTTCCACCATCTGCCGGCTGTGTTGTTGTGGTCCAGTTCATTAATCTCTGAGTCTGAATTTTCATCTTCAAAATGAGGACAATAAAACCCACATTATAGGTATATTATAAAGATTAAATCATGTAATACCTATTAATGTATTTTCCCCAAATGGCTGCAACAATGTTCCTGATCTCACATGTGCTTCCAGAACCTGACCACTCCTCCCAAGGTGGAGTCTGTGTCTCTCCTCTGAACCTGGGCAAACCATTATGACTGCTCCAGCCTACAGAACATGGCAGAAGTGGTGCTTTGTGCCTTCTGAGGCATAAAAAGTAACTCAGCTTCAAGCTGGTCCTCTCTTGGCATGCTTAACCTTGAAACCCAGCCATGGAGCTGTGAGGAAGCCCAGCCCAGATGGAGACACCATGTGAAGAACTGTCCTCACTCCTGGCCAGTGCGTGAGTGGGCCATCTTGAAAGCAGATCCTCCAGGCCTCGGTTGAATAGATATTGGGTGTGGCAAGGCCCAGCCCAAATTACAGACTCATGAGCAAAATAAATGACCTTTATTGATTTGAGTCACTAAGTTTTGGCATGAAGCAAGAGATAACTGAGGAGTTAACTGAGACATATTTAAATCAGCTAATACATATAAACTAGTTAGTAGAGGATATAACTTATAATACTTGTTTATTTAACTGTGGCTATTATAAACTCAGATTGTTATAAAGTAGAAGTTAAGATCACAGATTTGGGAGTCAGATTGCCTAGGTTTGCATCCTAGATTTGCTACTTAAAACAAGTTACTTAACCTCTCTATGCCTCGGTTTCTCATTTTAAATAGAGACAATAATTGTACTCGCTTCGTAAGTTGTGGTCAGAATTAAATGAGTTGCAGTTCCTGGGCCATGATCCTCATCCTGACCAAAATATTCCTGCACCTCACCACTCCGTCATTTATGTCTCAGGTTAGCTTGTCCATCCTCTAGGAAGCTTTTGACCTTCCAAGTTTAGATGTGCCCATAGACCTTTGCTGATACCTGTGCTGCATACAGCTTTCTTCCCACAGAGCTCTGCAGGTGCCTCTGTATGTGCCTAGGACCACAGCCCATTCCCCTGTCAATGCCACTGAAGCACTGGGTGTCTTCTAAATTCAAGGCTGCCACAGGAGAGAGATGGCCTTTCTCCTCGCCCTCTCCCTTTTTTTTCATTTCTTTTCTTTCTTTTTTCTTTTTTTTTTTTTTTTCTGCATGCACGCACTGTCTTGAAAAGGACCTAAAGTCTGCTTATGACTCAACATCATACCAAGAACCTGAGAAACTGCCCTTTCAGGTTTAACATTCACATATAAGGACAAGATGAGTCCATGGGAACTGGTCTGGCAGACAGTTAGAAAGGACATATTTTCTGCTGTCTTCACAGTCACCTTTCCTCTCTGACCACCAAAGCTCTGCTCTGCTGCCTTAAACTTGTTCCCTAGACTCTCCTTTTGCTCAAGATGAATTAACTCCCAATGGCTTTGCAAACCCTGTATGGACATAGATTTCTGGAGAACCCATCCCAGCATTTCAATGAAAATGACCAATCTGCTCTACATTTCAGTGATAGATGCATTCTAAGTTAAAGCTGGGATCTCCAGTGTATTACTTTGTGGACTGTGTGTGCGTGTGTGTGTGTGTGTGTGTGTTTCTTTTAAGGCTCGGATGCTTCATAATTTATTACATTGTGATAATATCTATTTCTGCTTTTGAGCCAAGTTAAATGCAGCCTCATGTGCTGGAGGCAAATAAGTCAGTAGCAAGAAGACAGGAAGAGAGAAGTTGGCACCAGAGCACATAAAGGATATAGAAAGTGTGAATGTACTACCCAGAATGGTTCTAATAAAAGTCAGGAAATTGTCTTCAAAGTGATAAAAGTTTAGAGTAACTATTCTGAAGCTTGTGAGATCTTACTATATAACATATGCCCTCCAGTTTGGTCAAAAATCCTTTATATTTTCTGGCATTTGAATAAAAATGTTCCAGTTTATTAAATTTTTAAATTTCAGCTAAATGTCTTCAGAAAAAACACAAAATTGGTAACATGAATATTAAATGTCAGTGTAGTGCTCAAGATAATCCACGTTCATTCTCATCTTCCATGGCCATGATTGTACTCACATTCATTCATTTGTTTATTCAACTTGTACAAGTCAAAAGAAAAATCACAGTTAACTGATAATGAGAAAATAACTGAAATACATTGAAGTATAACAATAGATGAATATACAGTATATATTTGAGAAAAAAATGTTAATATGGTTGACTCAATGAGCACTTTTTTTTGTGCCAGGCACTGTTCTAAACATTTGAACTACTTTAATCCTCATAGAAAACCTAGGAGATAGACACTGTTATTGCCTCCATTATACAGATGAGGAAATTAAGATGAAGAGAAGTCAAGTTACATATTCAAATCTAGAAATATAATTTTTCTTCTAGGTGCTTTGGGTAGTAGTCAGGTAAGTGATTTGCTCCAGGAATAATATTTTTCCACTGGGGGGGGGTCTACCTGGAGCACATCCCGGAGGTTGGATTAGAGAAGGGATCAGCAACCCTCTGTAAAAGGCCAGATAGTAAATATTTTAGCTGTAAGGGCGGAATGGTCTCTGTTGGAACTTAGTTCTGCTGTTGTAGTGAAAAAGCAGCCATAGGCAATATGTAAACAAACGAGCACGGCTGTGTTTTTAAAACCTGCATTTATGGTCATTGAAATTTGAATTTGATTTAATTTTTACACATCACAAAATGTTATTTTTCTTTTGATTTTATTTCAACCTCTAAAAAAGGTAAAAATCGGCCGGGCGCGGTGGCTCACACCTGTAATCCTAGCTCTCTGGGAGGCCGAGGCGGGCGGATTCTTTGAGCTCAGGAGTTCGAAACCAGCCTGAGCAAGAGCGAGACTCCGTCTCTACTAAAATTAGAAAGAAATTAATTGGACAACTAAAAATATATAGAAAAAATTAGCCAGGCATGGTGGTGCATGCCTGTAGTCCCAGCAACTCGGGAGGCTGAGGCAGTAGGATCGCTTGAGCCCAGGAGTTTGAGGTTGCTGTGAGCTAGGCTGACGCCACGGCACTCACTCTAGCCCGGGCAAAAGAGTGAGACTTTGTCTCAAAAAAAAAAAAAGGTAAAAATCATTTTTAGCTCATGGGTCTGACATTACCAGGCAGAGAGTTGGATTTGGCTTGTGGACGGTAGCTGATCTCTGATTTAGAGAATATAGAATATGAGTTCCAGTAAAGAATAAGTAGGAGTCTCTCAGGCAGATAAGAGCATTCGAGGTGAAGGAAATAGCAGCTGGCAAAGACATAAGTAGGTGAACAAGCATGACTTTTTTGAAGAGCCATAAACAGTATCATTGGCACTTCGGGATGGAGGGGTGGAAGACGGGGAAGGAAACAGAAGGATCTAGCATACCACACTGGGAATTTGACTTTTACTGTGTGGGCAGTGGGGAACTCTTGCGGAATTTGTGACATGATGAGGTTTACATTCAAGAAAAGTCTCTCTAGCTGCAAGGTGGAAAACTGATGGAAGTAGCATAAGAAAGAAGGAAAGAAAACACTTAAGTTTGGTAGGTCAACAAAATACCATATGGCTTCCAGCTGGTCTGCTCTTAGTTCCATGGAATTCTCTGTTTTCTCTACACATGCCATGTCATTTCCTGACACAGGACCATTACAGATGGCATTCCTCCTTTCTGGAATTTATTTTTTTCTTCTCTTTCATCACTTAACTCCTTTTCATCTTTTAGGTTTCAGTTTTAATGTCACTTCTCCAGGAAAGCCTCAAAGACCCCTCAGATCAGGATTCACAGCTTTATGACACCCAGAAATAGGACTTGTACTTCTCTTTAGCAATGATCATATGGTAAGTGCTCAGTGTCTGCCTTCTGTGCTAGATTGTAAGCTACGTGTCTACCACCATATCCCAGTGCCTAGCACAGTGCCTATTTCAGAGTAGATGCTCAATGAATATTTGCAGTGACATGGGGTTGAAAGAGAGGATATTTAACAAGCAGAATTGACTTGGATTTTGTGACTGAATGGTTGAATGAGGGATAAGATAGGGCTAAGGAGAATTCTTAGATCTGAATGACAAAATAGTTCGTGGGACACAGAGAGAGAATACAGGACGGAAATCAAATTTGAGGTGGTTGTGGAAATGCTGATTTGAGGTACTTCTGGGACATCTGAGAAGACACATTAGTAGACATTTGTCTGCTTTCCACCAGGCTAAGATGATCATTTTGTGTTTGTACAAGTGATTACCATAAGTTATGCCCTGTTAATTCTGGTTCCTGTTTAAAACTCTTCCCATTCCACACATGCTAAGATTTAGAGCTTTCTTCCAAAAATATCACTTCCATTATGTCATTGACCCTGCTTCGAAAATTGGTAGAAGGTAAATTAAAAGTCACATATTCTCAACCTGGAATCAAAATCCTTTCAATTACTTTTATTTCACCATTTTGCTTATTTCTTATGATTTCCCAACACGAATCTTCCCTGGTCAGACTGGCCATCTCATTTTCCTCCAATTTTCACCATTCTCTTTCCTGCCTTTGCTTGTTCTATCCCTCTGTCTGGGATGCTCTTTTTGGCCAACTTAAAACTTATCTTCCCCTAAAAGCTAATCTAATTTCCATATCTTCCTTGATGCCTCCCTGGGAAGATTAAATATACGTTGCTTTTCCTTCCTCAACTTACCCTAACTCACATGGAGTGTTTTTCCTAGAGTTTAATACCTTCCATGTTGGGTAAGTGTGAGTCAGTCTCTCATGTGATTTCATAGCATCCGTGCAACAGCCCTTCCAAGGCAGTTATTTACTCTTCAAAATATGAAGACTCTGAAACTCAGAAAGTTTAATTTTAACTTCACTAAAGTCCCACAATTGGTAAATAGTAGCTCCAGGCCTGACTCTCTACAAAGTTTATACTTTACTAGGTTGTAGTGAAAGAAAATGTTTCTTAATGTAGGCTTATGAGATGTGAGGTTTTCACTATAAATTCTTTCTTAGAGAATCAGAAGTGAGATCTGGGCTCAGAAGCCCAGAATTTTGATCTTCCTTTCCCAGGAGAAGGACTGTGGGAAATCACAGAGTCTTCCTCAATCCCTGTCTACTCACCTGAAAAATAAAAACCCAGATTGTTTCAAGGAAAAAAAAAAAAACTGAGGTGATGATGTGATACTACTTTGAAAATTGTGAAGCAATATTCTACAAGTACTGTAGTTGTTATTTAAAGAGATCTTGAGTAGAATTTCAATGCAAATAAAAAGTTTAAAACATAGATAAAGTAAAGATGAAGAGAATAAAATAAGAAATTGTCAGCATGGACACTCACCAAAGAAAGTAAGTTAGGTATTTACTGAGGATTAGAAAGATGCACAGGGATAAGCTGGATTCAGTGAATGATTTTTTTAAAACGATAAATGCCCTCATGGACCTCAAGAAAGAAAATTTCTTTCCTAAGGCAAATACTGTGTATGTATATACATGCATATATACAGCATATATAATTAAAATTTTGTGTATTTTATATTATATATACACACATATGTGTATATAGATACGTGTGTGTATATAGATATGTGTGCGTATATAAGTTTGTGTGTGTGTATATATAATACGTGTATATACATAATTTACTTATTCTCTACCATGGCAATTTTCAACTTTTTGTTCTCTTAGAATCTGGTAAGGAATTGATTATATTTTATACTTATGTCCTTACATGTGTGTCTTCTTGGATTCATCATAGTAGTCCTCGCAGCTAACATAAAACCTTTCATATGAGCAATCAATGTGGAGGAATGAAGAGAGAGAGGGAGGGAAGGAAGAAGGAAGGGAGAGAAGAAGAATCCAGTTCACTGTGTAAATGCTTGATTTCTCCTTGAAAAATTTTCTCAACTAAGGACAATTTTCGAATTCTAGAGTCACCATGATCATCTGTCCACAGGTATTCCTCTTCCCTTACACATAGATTTTTCCCCCATATCATCCTCTTTCTTGTGGATTTTTTCTAGTTCCTTTCTTTGTCCAGCCAATAGCTTTGCTGATTTATCACCCAAAATGACCATCTTTATTTAATAAAAAATCTAATAAAAATATATTGAACAAATAAATCATGGAAAACATCACATTAGCCAGTGAAGTTTCAACATATGTTCCCCTGACTGTGAAGACTTTTCAATAAGGATTGGCAGACAAACCCTAAACATGTGGTCCAGTAAAACGAGATAAGCTGTGGTATCACAGAGTCTTAGTCTGGAAAACTCTTCCCCTCTTACTAGATCTGTAGCTTCAGGTATGTGACCCAGTGTCTTTAGTCACAGTGTCTCATTTATAGAATGGGAGTATGTTTCCTACTGTGAAGAGATTTGGGGAAATATTAGGAATGATGTACATAAAACATCTAGTGTAGTACCTGGCTCATGGAATTAAATAAAAGGTATTATGGGCCAGATATGGTGGCTCACACCTGTAATCTTAGCACTCTTGGAGGCCAAGACAGGAGGATCACTTGAGGTCAGGAGTTTGAGACCAGCTTGAGTAAGAGCAAGACCTCGTCTCTACAAAAAATAAAAAAATTAGCAGACATGGTAGCATGCACCTGTAGTCCCAGCTACTTGGGAGGCTGAGGTGGGAGGATTGCTTGAGCCCAGGAGCTTGAGGTTGCAGTGAGCTATGATGAAGCCATTGCACTCTAGCCTGGGTTACAGAGTGAGACCCGGTCTCCAAAAAAAAGAAAAAAAAAGATATTATGTAAAATGCATGTGTATGATTTTTGGTCAAATGAATATTACAGATGTTACAGGTAATAAATTGCCTAGTAATTTAGAGGAGAGATATACAATTACCTACTAGCAGTGCCTGAGACTATAGTAAGAACATAGTAAATATTGATCAATTGCTTGAACAGTAGATATCGAAGAACCAAAACATATGAAATGATTAGTAACTATTACTTGATGGTGATGTTTCTGGTGGTTAGATTTTCACATCTGATTTCATTCCACTGGTTGGGGGAGTGAAATAGTGATACACTGTGACATTAAGCATGGCCATTCATACTATTAAAAAAAAAAAATTAGTCTGAAAAGCTTGGAAAAATGCTATAAATAGCCAAACCTAGTGAATAAAAGCAAAAGGAAGTTCTTGAAAAATGCTCTTGTTATGTAAATCTAATTGGGTTATTGTAAAATAGCATAAGTTCTGTGATGGGTCAACTTAATGAGGCTTGAGAGAAACCAAGAGAAAAGTAAATACATGCATGTTGGAAAGTGACATATGGAGGAGGCACTGAGGCAGCACTGTTCAACCTGACCTCATATGAATTTCATGCAAGGTGGAAGGGCTAACAGTAGCCTTTCTCTTAAAAAATGCCCCCAGCTCCTCAGAAGAAATCCACGTTTTTTTATTTGGGTTTTATTCATTTTACTACTGACTTCTGGAACATACCCTGAAAAATAGTAACTCCTTGAACTCATAATGAATTCCAGAAACCACCTTTTATTCATAAAATTACTTTCATAAAAACACTTCAAGGAATTCCTAAAACACATGCACCTCTCACTCAGACAATGGGTCTATCTACCTCCTCAAAATTTGAAAATCTAATTTATCTTTCATTGCGTTTAGAAAGACTGATGCTGTCCCTATATAAATGCATGCTTGCACGTGACTGTTTGCCTAACATCCCTTCCACTTGAGTGTGTTAGTTTTCATCTGGCACACTGCCTGTGCTTGCTACGATTCTTCCCTATCACATCACCAGCTATAGGACAGACAAGCTTAAAATCCTGTGTTTAACTGGAAGCCTAAACCTTTCAGGGCTCTTTTTGTGACTCTGAACAGGGCTGAATTACAGAAACGGAATGAAACTGATCTCATTGCATGTATTGGCAGCATTCATTTAGTTATGCGCAGAACCCTCCAAATCCAACCATAGGATGTTAATGAACTGAGCATCCAAACATACTTGTAAGAGCCAGGGCTTAGGCCACCTGAATGCACCTGATATCTGTGTTTGGCAAGTTTTCATATTTTCTTATAAACAGAGCTACTTTTAAGTCCTTCTACCATACAATGAGTTCATATGAGGACAGACATTTCTTACTTAATGCCACACTTTTTCTGAGACTTCAAAGGCTGGATATGCTTACCTTGTTCACAGGACTGACAGTGTCAAATGTTGTTCTAAGATTGATATGTATTTATGTAAGCCCTTGTGTTATAACTTAAAGACTTAAACCAATCTACAAAGCTTATGACCTCTCATGCCACATAGAGACATAAAGAATCTATAGTCTCATTACAAGCCTGGAATGTATCTTTGATAATACTGCTTTCCTGGGAACCTCAAAGGTTTAGTTAAGCTCTACTAAGTCGTTTGCAATTTCTACCTTTTCCTTTTCCTTCCCTTTCTTCCTTTCTCAACTCCAGCATGACATTGCATTGCCTAATAGTTAGGAAAGTTTGCTTTAAAGAATGGCTTCCAGTTTTTCATTTTCTTTTCTAACAAACATTTTATGTCTATGCAGCCCTATTCTAATCTATCTTTTGAGGTTTATGGGAAACATTAAGGCTAAGCAGTCCCTGAATTGTAGAAACTAAGAATTTTAGAAAGGGTGGAAAAAAAGAAAAAAAAATAGAAAAAGAAAAAGAAACAGGGGAGTCATCTACCCCAGTCACTTACCTGAAACTTCTTTAAAAGGGGCTCTGACAATCACGGCAGAAATAAAGCAGCAGTCCATTGTCACTGCTATTGGTCCATGTGGGCTGCCTCTGTTGATGGCCAAGTGATCCCAGAGAGAGGCAAATAACTTGTCCCAGTTGTATCAACATCTGAGAGGGTTGGCTTCATGAGACAGTTTATTGGGTGCCAGAGCTATAACATGAAAAAAAAAAAAAGAAGAAATATTTAATCAGAAAACTCAAAGCTTTCCAAGAACCCAAAGCATTTGCTTGTAACCAAGAGTGTGATTTTCTGCCTTGGAACTAGAATAAAGCAAACAAATTAAAAATAAATAACAATTTCAGTAACAATAGTAATAATAATATTTATACTGAGTAAAACTTGAGGGCTTACTCTGTGCCAGTCACTGTGTAAAGTGCCTCACAAATATTATCCTCTCTTTTAACCTTTTTAATCTCTTTTAATCCTCATATTAACGCTATGAGATATTATCTGCATTTTACAGGTAAGGAAACTGAAGGATTAAAAAGCAAATTAACAGTAGTAACAGTAATTATAGTGACAACAAAAACAATGCCAACAATAAACATTGTTTTAAGGATATTAAATATGTTAATTAATTTAATCCTCAATAACAAGCCAATAAGATGGGTTCTAGAATTAGAAACTTTACACATGAGAACATTGAGGCATAAAGAAGTTAATTAAATTTCCCAAGGCTACTTAGCAAATAAATGGTAGCACTGGGATTTGGACCCAGACACATTGGTCTCAAGATCAAGGCCACTAAGCATTATGTTCTACCATTTCCCCAGAAGCAAAGTATAAATAAATACAGATATTGTTCATCAAACCCCAGCCCATAACAGCTTCTCATTTACTCTATTTCAATGATGGAACTTAGGTGGTGTTAGAATGAATACCATAGTGTATTCCTGGTTGCTTAAGCTCTTCAAACATGCCATAAATGGGTCAAATAAAGAGACCAACTTATCCTGATTTGCTCAGGACATTCCAGTTTTAGAAATGACAGTCCTACATCTCAGGACACCCTTCAGTTCTGGACAAATCAGGATGATTGGTAATGGAAGTGTGGACTATGAACGTTGCTTAATTGGTATCCCTAGACCTACCCTAATATCATTTCCAACTGGACATTACTAAGTAGAGAATTAAAACATATATCATAGGAAGCCTAGCAAACGCACCCCATCCTAAGGTTCCTGTTTTAACACTTAGCAACTTCGTGACTTTCAATATCCTCAATTTTTATGCCTAAGAAGGGCTCAATAAAACTGAATTAGAATTAAGGAATTCATCGCCACATGTACCATTCTGTTCTCCCTAATTGTTTTTCCTCCCTACAACACTCCACAAAAGCCAGCCCCCAACTCATCTGGGCAGACAGGCCAGATCCCAAAGGCTGTGACCTTCACTAAGAGTACAGGCTGAGAGTCAACAAGAGCTTTCTGCTAAGGGACCCAGAAAGTGGGTTTTTTAATCTCTGGATGGTCTCAGAGAACAGTATCTTCAATTAAGTTTTTTGTTTTTCACGGGCACTGACCAAAGATGTACTTCTTTCTAGTCTTTGAGAAAGCCAGTCCTGGCAGCATATATTGGTAGGAAAACACAAAGACTGAGTCGCACGTTTGCTTTTGGAGAGGTTTGGTAGGATATAGGATAGGTATATTTAGCAATGTCAGTAACTATTCTTTGTAAGTAAAGCCCTGCCACCCTGAAAAAGAAAATTGAAACAACTTCAATGCCCTGTATGAAAATCCACATTATGTTAAAAGCAAACCTGACTTGCTCAATTGGTTCACACATTCTCCCAGTATTTCTTGAGTACCTATTACATGCCAAATACTCCTCTAGAAGCTTGGAAGCGGTACAAATCAACAAGACAAAAATATGAAGTAAAAAGTAGTATGTTCAAAGTGCCATGAGACACAGATTAACTCTGACATGGAAGCTTTGGAGTGGGAAGTGAATGTGCTAAGCAGACTAGGACAAGAAGAGCCTTCCAGGTAGAGCAAATGTCACGTGTGAAGGTAAAGGGGTTCAAATGGGTCTGGTATTCTGGAGAAATCTCAAATGATTTTCTATGACTGGGGTATAACATGAGACACAGGGGCTATAGATAATACTACAAAAACAGGCAGCTTTTAAAATTACTTTTTTTTTTTTTTTGAGACAGAGTCTCACTCTTTTGCCCGGGCTAGAGTGAGTGCCATGGCGTCAGCCTAGCTCACAGCAACCTCACACTCCTGGGCTCAAGTGATCCTTCTGTCTCAGCCTCCTGAGTAGCTGGGACTACAGGCATGCGCCACCACGCCTGGCTAATTTTTTCTATATATTTTTAGTTGTCCAGATAATTTCTTTGTATTTTTAGTAGAGATGGGGTCTAGCTCTTGCTCAGGCTGGTCTCGAACTCCTGAGCTCAAACAATCCGCCCGCCTCGGCCTCCCAGAGTGCTAGGATTACAGGCGTGAGCCATCATGCCTGGCCCTAAAATTACTTTTGATAGAAATTTTTCCCATCTGTATCAAGAGTACAAAGAGCATACAGTAATAATCTTATTAATGATGGTACTAACAAGTAACATTTATTAAGCACTCACTATGTTCCAGGTACTATGCTACAAGTTTTACTTTGATTTTCTCTGGTTATCATAATTAACTTATACTATAAAAATATGTTTTCCAAAACAAAAATAAGAAAGTATTGAGAAGAGTAGCAATGTTGTACATTCTTGCCAATCTCTTTAATGTCTACCTTAAATATAGCTGGTTGTAATATCTGCATCTGCATTAAAGATGTGATATATTGTTTTAGTTGAAGTTTATCTACTTGTCACGTATCAGGCTGTATGCTAAACAGCAGAAATATGATGATGAACAAACAAGCATGACCCCCTATTTATGGAGCCTGTGATCTACCCAGACACACGGTCCATGAACCATGATTATGCCAACAACTTCTTAACTGCTACGCAATAACAGCTAAAGGGGAAAAGTAGAGGGTGCAATGAGAATGTCTGATCAAGGGAAATGATCTAGGATGAGAAATCTGGGATTGGGTGATTTGCAGATATGATTTGCAGATACAACAGTCTTCAGAAAAAAAGGAAAGTACATCTTCATGTTTTAATTTTCAATGTTTATTTTCTGAATAAAATTTATTAGTAGTAAACACTTTAAAAGAGTTAGCTAACAGATGGCAGCTTTGGGTTCAAAGCAAATTCTTGTCTTTCTATCAGCTAACAATTAAACATTGTGAAAGCATGTTCTTAAACCATGATATGTGAAAGATTTGCAGTTTTTAAAGCAATACTGTCAGGCTACAAAATTTATAAAATCATCCAGTTTTTTATTACTGTCTTTGATTTGTGTGTCTCCAAAAGCAAGATGTGGAAATTTCCCCATTTTATTTATTGCAATCATGGGAGAAATTGAAAACATAACACATATTTTAGTTTCTTAAAATTATATTACAGTCTTTCAAGTGAACCGAAATTTATTAATATATTCTCTTTGGGGAACCAAATGTTCTGCTCTCTTACTAGCAATAACAGCAATAAAAAGAGTATGTTTAGATTCTGGAAATGTCTAGTCAACCCTCATTCTGGATTCTGAACCAGGAGTCAAAGATAAATGAGCAGCCCTACAATGTTAACACTGACAAGCACAATGCAAATAGGTGAGTTACAACTCTGCTCTCAAACGTAGACTCAGAAGCCACCTATAGACTTTCAGAGCTTCATGATAACCCTACTGACCACAAGGGAAATCCTCACCTGCCTCTGTAGAGCAAGAAGCAGAGCAGAATGAGGGAGGCCTGGGGAGAGGCAGATCTCGAGAGCCAAGTGGAGTCTGGGCCAAGCAAGCCTGTGGCTATATTTCTACTCTCACTAATGGGTATCTTCCCTCCTCCTCCTCTTTTCTTCCTCCTCTTGTGAAAAGGGGTTAGTAGACAAGGACAGAAGGGACTGAAGAAGGAACTTGGGAAAAGGGAGAAAACATTTTCTCTCTCCAAACTGGATGAAACTTAAAATCAGAGTCCAGGAATAGCAGGAATAGTTTCTTTTCCTTGTCACTCTCATTGTTTGTCTCTGTCATTGCTAACATTATTTAGAAGAAGAAGAATACAATAGAAGTTCATCCAAGAACCCAAATCCTCTCTCCTCCCTTTACTGTCTCCAACCAACCCATTAACTCTGGATTGAAAAAAGTGATCTATTAGTATGAAATCTAGACTTCCAGAGTCTTCTCCAAAACCAATGCTAGAGATGATTTACTTTTAAAAATAATGAGGAATTCAATGTGGTAAAGGCCCTGTCCTAGACTTTGGAGTATTATCTAACTTTTCTGAAACAGTTTCCTCATCTGTATAATTGGGGTGGAAGGTGGTTAAAGTAATAGTAGCTCAAAATCAAATAAATCCAATGAGAGACTATTTGAATAAGTCATTATTCAAATAAATATTCAATTATTTCTTATTGATTACAACTTTATTTGAAGGTAGGTAAGGGTTACAATATTGCCATCAATAGTACAAAATGCACTTTTTTTCAGTTTCTCACAATTTTCAATAAAATTCCTAGGGATGAGTACTTCTTAAAGACATTCTTAAATATCTCTGTATCACTTTCCCTTTCTTTTTTTCTTTCTTTCTTTGGGGGAAGGGGATGTCTAGAGACTTTGCTCTTTTGTATTAAGTGATGGATATAATTTTAAAACAATCTTGGGAGTAGATTCTTTGTGCCACCTGTGTGAAAAGACTTTATTGCTTTATTTGCAAAATCCCCAATTAAAGCCTGATTCATCATAATTCAGGCTAACATCAGATTTAGAAATGCATGGACTAATCTATGTACTTGCAATTTAGGACTTAACTAAATTACTAATAGCACTCTGAATTGAAGGCTTTTTATAATCCAACATTGATTTATTACACCCTAGATATCACTACAAGGGATGCATATATTTTACAAAGTAAAATAAACTCCAGTCTGAAGTTAATTACTATACAGATAATTACTCTTTTTAATAAGTTTCACAGTTTCCAAGCACACACATAGACAAAATTGAGTGCTTATCATTATTTTATACTTAATTTTTTGTGGTTTTAAAATTTTGTTTTTTTTTTTAAATGAACGTAACCATATGACTTCAATGACTACCAGTTTATTACAACTTTCATAAGCTCATTAGTGTTCTTTAATTGCATTTTGGACCCCCTCATCTTCCTTTCTCCCTTCTTTCCTTCCTTGTTTCTTTTATTCTTTTCTTCTCCTCTCATTGTTTTTGAATATTAGTTTATACATTTTCCTGAAACACATTTTGGCAAGAGTATGTTAAATATTTAATATAATAGGGAAAAATGATGGGCCTTTATAGATAAAAAAATCATGGAGAAGAATGGGATATATTTCTCCATTTTGCCCAAAATATGTACTCCATTGTGATTTTAATTTACATAGAAATTAATGAGTCTATTCATAGATGGCCATATAATGAGCCTATTCTCAGAAAGGAAAAAAAATGCTTATTTTTCAATTTTAATTATCGATCTGTAGAACCCAACACACCATTGATTCATCTGCACTACATCTGTATAGATTAAGTAAAGTTGCTCCCAACAGAAAAAATTTTACTAGTATACCATGTAAAACAGATGTTGGATATAATCTGCAGCTGCACTGGTAGGGAAATTCTTCTTTGTGTCTACTCAGAAAATACTTCTATCTCAATTACCAGGATTTCAGCATATGTAGCACTAATTAGTGCATTAAATATGGTCATATTGCTTTGTAACATCCCTTCCCATGATCTTCCACCCCAGTGTCAGAGAAAAGCAGATGTTTCCAGATGCCCATTGAGTATCACAGCTGTATTGAGAGGGTCCAGCAGATAACTATATATTGGGATATACTGGCCCCATTTATCTTTTGTTATCATTGTTATGCTCCTAACATAATTTGGACAATATGTCTGCCAAATTCCTTGGGGTTTTTGTATGTGTTTGCTCAATCAATGGATTAAAAAAAACCCTTAGTAATATTAAGTCCAACTCTCAAATGTGTTTGTGAAAAGATTTTTCATGAATGTTAAAGGATTTAATATACTGATGTCATTTGGTAAATATTACAATGGAGTAGCATGGGATATTTATGTAACATAAATTAATTATACATGTACAGGGGACAGAAAGAGAGACATTGACTTTGTCGACTGTCCACAGGATGAGTTTATGGCTCTGAGTAAAGGCGAAATGAAAGGTGTGAATCTGCTGTTTCTCCAGTTATCTAAATTCTTGACCATTTGAGTGAGACCATCTTGCTACGATGAATGTGATCTTCATTTATAAACATCTAGTAAATATTTGTTCTGCAACATGGTGTCTAAGTGCCTTCCATGCAAGCCAGCTGTCACCTGTTGCTTAACCAAAGAAA
>NW_012149175.1:1014516-1026765 GCF_000956105.1 Propithecus coquereli
GTAACCTAAACATCTGTACCCCCATAATATGCTGAAATAAAGAAAAAGAAAAAAAAAATCTTTGCAACTCATTACTTTAAGACACATATGCTTTTCGTTCTTTTGTTCTTAAACAGTGTCTCATATTCCTCTGCCCTGCTGCCTTAGAAATCATTGTGGTCATTGTTTTAGTTTTGACTCAATCTTTCATTGTTATTGTGAGGCATGGTGAGAGGTGTTCTCCTCTGCTTCATGATGAGACACCTGGCTCACACTGCAAGAGTGCAGAGGAGGTGCCAGGAAGGACAGAGGAGATCCAGCTATCATTTATTCTGACTCCACATGTGGTGAAGTTTGCCCGCTCCAAGATGAATGTAGGTGCAACTGTGAACCTAATTGCCATCCCTATGCTCACTCTCCTTCACAGTCAAAAGAGTTGTTCAGCCTCCACCGCTTCCTCAATGATTCATTTGTGGCACTCCATTCAGTCTTCTGACCTACCACAATACTGCAACCTATTTGCCAAGGTTGCAAATCATCATTTTGTTGCTAAAGTGAATGAATATTTTATATTCTCTTTTTTCAGCTGATCTAGGACCATTATTAGCCACAATGACCATTTCTCCTTTTTGAATATACATTCCTGTTGCATTTATTTTAATTGCCATCATTTCCTATTACCTTCTTGGCCATTTTTCTCAGTCTTCCCACATTCAGCTTATAAATGTAGGGGTTACATCCCTGTATTGCACATTTTCATCCCTTTGATCTCACCACAGAGGTTGAACTACAAATGTCCACATGACTCAAATCAGGTCAAATAGAGTCAAAGAAACTCTATTCCAGGATTTATGTGGAAGCCATTAAGGAAGAATTATGTTCTTTCTGTGGGGATTGCTGGTAGTGAGAATGATGTTAGCACAATACTGCTGGGGTTCAGAAAAATGGGGCCATCACAGTAAAGGCAGACAGAAACTAAATCCTGATGAATTCACTTAAGCCACTGGATCCAGGTGGGTCTGAAGCCTGAAGTATACTTTTGGATTTTTCCATAACATGAATCAATACATTTCCTTGATTGTTTGAGTGAGGTTTTGTGTCATTTGCAAATGAAAGAGTCTTTGACAATAAAATACTCCCCTACCACCTACCTACCCATTCCACATATATGATTATATACATATCTCCACACTTGTCGCCATTTGTCAGAACTCCAGACTCCATAAATATTTTCTCTTAGAGATCTTATTTTGTATGTCCAATTGGCAGCATACATTCAACATACCTACTCACTTCTATTCACTCAATTTCTTAACAAGACACTTGAGCATATTGTTGACTCTTTCCTCATCTCTTTTTTTCCAATAGATTTAGGAAGTACAAGTGTTTGTTATTGTTGCTATTGTTGTTGTTGTTATAGGAATGAATTGTATATTGGTAAAGTCAGGGCTTTTAGTGTACGAGTCACTTGAAGAGTGTACATTGTATCCAGTAGGTAATTTTTGACCCCTCACTCTCCTCCCACCCTGCCACCTTCTGAGTCTCCAAAGTCTCTTATACCATTCTATGTGACCATGTATATCCATTGTTCAACTCCAACTTATAAGTGAATAAATGTAGTATTATTTTTTCTTTTCCTGGGATCCTAGGATTATGATTTCCAGTTCCATCCAAGCAGCTGTGAAAGACATTATTTCATTCTTTGTTATGGCTGAGTAGTATTCTGTGGTATACATATGTCACATTTCCTTTATCCACTCATCAGTTGATGGGCACTTAGGTTGATTCCGTATCTTTGCAATTGTGAATTGTGCTGTGATAAACATATGAATGCATGTATCTTTTTGATGTAATGACTTCTTTTCCTTTGGGTAGACACCCAGTAGTGGCATTGCTGGATCAAAGGGTAGGTCTACTTTTAGTTCTTTGAGGAATCTCCATACCATTTTCCATAGAGGTTGTACTAATTTACACTCAAACCAACAGTGAATAAGAATTCCCTTTTCACCACATCCATCCATGCCAACATCCATTGTTTATTGACTTTTTGATAATGGCCATTCAGATAGGGACGAGTTGGTATCTCATTATAGTTTTAATTTGCATTTCCTTGATGATTACTGATGTTGAACATTTTTTCATGTTTGTTGGCCATTTGCTTCTCTTCATTTGAAAAATGTCTGTTCGTGTCTTTTGCTCATATTTAAATGGAGGTTATTTTATTTTTTCTTGCTTGTTTGTTTGAGTTCCGTGTAGATTATGGATATTAGTCTTTTGACAGATGTATACTTTGTGAATATTTTTGCCCATTCTGTATGTGTCTATTTACTCTGTTATTTTTTTTTGCTGTACAGAAACTTTTTAATTTAATTAACTCCCATTTATTTTTGTTTGTTTTTTTTTTGTATTTTCTTCTGGAGTCTTAGTCATAAATTCTTTGCCTAGGCCAATGTCCAGCAGTTTTTTCTAAATTTTCTTCTAGAATTTTTATGGTATCAGGTCTTACATTTAAGTCTTTAATTCATTTTGAGTTAATTTTTGTGTATGGTGAGAGATAGAGATCCAGCTTCATTCTTCTGCATGTGGCCCTCCAATTTTTCTAGCATCATTTGTTGGATAAGGCCTCCTTTCCCAGTGTATATTTTGTTTGCTTTGTTGAAGATCAGTTGGTTATAGATGTATGGTTTTATTTCTGGGTTCTCTACTCTATACCATTGATTTATGGGTCTGCTTTTCTACCAATACGATGATGTTTTCATTGCTAGCCTTGTACTATAATTTGAAATTGGATAATGTGATGCCTCCAGATTTGTTCTTTTTGCTTAGGATTGCTTTAGCTATTAGAGCTCTTTTTTGGTTACATATGAAATTTAGGATTTTTTTTCTAATTTGGTGAAAAATGACATTGGTATATTGATGAGAATTGTGTTGAATCTGTATATCACTTTGAGCAATGTAGACATTTTAACAATATTGATTTTTCCAATCCATGAGAATGGAAAGTTTTTCCATTTGTTTGTGTCATCAGTGATTTCTTTCATTAGTGTTTCATAGTTCTCCCTATAGAGATCTTTCACACCCTTGGTTAAGTATCTTCCTAAGTACTTTATTTTTTGTAGCTATTGTAAATGGGATTAGATTCTTTATTTGATTCTCAGCTTGGCTGTTATTAGTGTATAGAAATGTTACTGATTTGTGTACATTAAATTTGTAACCTGAAACTTTACTGCATTTGTTTATCAATTTTAGTAGTCTTTTGGAGGAATCGTTAGGGTTTTCTAGACATAAGATCATATCTTTGGCAAATAGGCATAGTTTGGCATCCTCTTCCTAATTTGGATGTCCTTTATTTCTTTCTCTTACTTGATTGCTCCGGCTAGGACTTGTGTCACTACTACCATTCAATCCAAAAAAATTTTTTATTCCCATCTTGTTTTTATCATTGACCCAAAGAACATTCAGAAACAGGCTGCTTAATCTCTCCATATTTGTATAGTTTTGAGGGTTCCTCTTAAAATTGACCTCTAGTTTTATTTCACTGTGGTCCAAGAAGATACACGGTATGATTTTGACTTTTTAAAATTTGCTGACACTTGTTTTGTGGCCTACCATATGGTCTATCTTGGAAAATGTTCCATGTACTGATTAGAAGAATGTTTATTCTGCAGTTTAGGGGTATAATATTCTGTAAATGTATGTTACATCCATTTTTTTCTAGAGTTCTTCTGTTTAAATCCAGTATTTGTTTTTTTATTTTCTGCTTTGATGATCTGTCTAGTTCTGTCAGTGGAGTGTTAAAGTCCTCTACCTTATAATGTTGCCATTTATTTCATTTCTTAGGTCTAGTAGTATTTATTTTATGAATCTGGGCTCTCCGGTGTTAGATTCATATGTCTTTAGGGTTGTTACATCTTCTTGTTGAATTAATCCCTTTATCATTACATAATGATCATCTTTGTCTTTTTTTCTTTTGTTGATTTAAAGTCTGTTTTATCTGATATAAAAATAGATACCCATGGATGCTTTTGGTTTCCATTTGTGTGGAATACTTTTTTCCAACCCTTTGCCTTGAATTTATGAGTAAAACGGGTTTCTTGGAGACAGGAGATATTTGCATTGCGTTTTTGTATCTTTTTATCTATTGTGTCAATCTATACCTTTTAAGTGGGGCATTTGGTCAGTTCACATTCAATATTAATATTGGTAGGTGAGATACTATTTCTAGTCATATTGATTGTTACTCAGTTGCTTTGTATTCTCCCTGGTTTTATTCTTTTATAAGAGCTGTAAGTTTTTACTTTTGAATGTTTTTACACTGGTGAGTATCGACCATTCTTTTTAGTGTTTACAGCACTTTTGATCACTTCTTGTAGGGCAGATCAAGTGGTGACAAATTGCCTTAGTGTTTGCTTGTCCAGGAAATATTTTATTGTCCTTCATTCATGAAACTTAATTTTACAGGATACAAAATTCTTGGCTGACAGTTAGAATCCCTGTTTAAAAATACTAAAGATGGTACCCCAGGTCTTTCTGGGTTGCAAAGTTTATGCTGAGAAATCTGCTCTTAGTCTGATGAGTTTTTCTAAGTTACTTGATGCTTTATCTCCCAGCTTGTAGCATTTTCTCCTTTGCTTTAACTCTGGCCACACTGACGACTATGTGCCTTGGTGATGTCTTGTTTGTAATAAATCTTCTAGATGTACAATGACCTTCTCATATCTGAATGTCTAAATCTCTAGCAAGACTAAGGAAGCTTTCCTCCATTAATCCCTCAAATAGGTTTTCCATGCTTTTTGCTTTTTCTTCTTCTCTTGAAGATATCTATGATTCTTCTGTTTTAGCATTTTACATAGTTTCATATTTCTCAGAGACTTTTTTCATTTCTCTTGATTCTTTTTCCTTTATTTTTTACTGGATAGGTTAATTTAAAAGTCTTGTCTTCAAGGTATGAAAGTCTTTCTTCTGCTTGGTCTAGTGGGTTGTTAAAATTTTCCACTGTATTTTGAAATTCCCTAAATGACTCCATCATTTCCAGAGGTTCTGTTATTTTTTTTAAGTATCTATCTCTTTAGTGAATTTTTCATTCATGTCCTGAATTATCTTTGGGGTTTCTTTGTGTTGGTTTTCAATGTTCTTATCAATCCCATTGAGCTTATTTGCAATCTATATTTTGAATTCCATACCCAACATTTCAAAAAATTTTTTGCTTGCAATCTGTTGCTGGAGAGCTAGTGTGATCCTTTGAGGGTGTTGAAACAGCCTGCTTTTTTATGTTGCCAGAATTCTTATGCTGGTTCCTTCTCATCTGGAACCTCTTTCCTTAGCTCAGAATGGGTAGCTTAGTGGTTCATCTGTTCTCCTCTGCTGGGAACTCTGCTACTTAGTGGAGAAAGGAAGAGATATGCTGCCTTTCAGCTTGTGCAGGTAGGTACCCACTGTGGTGTTGCTGGCAATTTGGGTCAGTTGGCTCTCAGACCCCTGGGAGAGTGTTCAGGTGCCAGTGGTAGTGGACTAGGTTAAGTAATCTCTAGTTTTCAGGCCTCATAATGCCATGCTTGAGTCCTAGAGGGACCAGAATGAGTCTCCCTGTGTTCAGGCGCTAACTGTGATAGTGAGGGCTGAGGTGCTCTCCTGCTCCAGAAAAATGTTCAGATAGGAGAAGAGAGGATGCACTGTGAGTCTGCAAAGGAAGAGTGGGGCCCTCTTCATGAGACTATCAGTCATGGGCAGCTTTGGGACACGCAAGCCACTCATATCTCCCTATTTTGGTGATGACAGTTGTCTCTGTCCTTTAGGGGTACAAAAGTACCTATACTTCCAGGTCTCACCCTGGCCCAGCTGCAGCAGAGTTGATGGAGGCAGCTTTACCCACTGTATGCAGGGCTACCAGACTGGCTGTGGGCTGTAGTTGAAATGCTCTGGTGGGGGAGGTTTGGTTGCATCAGGGACTTGACTCCAGGGAAGGTAGGCTCTTTGCTGAAGAGTCAGGCAGCTCAAATCTCCGAGAGCGGACTACTAGCCTCACCCTTTCCCAAAGGCTGCAGTAGCTTGTCCTTGGTGCACATGAAAGAACACACTGCTTCTTTTAGAGGACAGGGAGTGAACCCCAAGCTTCATGGAAGCCCAAGTGTGATAGATGCTCTGTCAGAGGCAGGGCAGCTGCTCCCAAATGCCCTGGCTTAATTGTCCTCTGTGGAATCCTCCTGGTCCTGAGCAGAAATAGCCAGCCTGGGTGTGGTAGACACGCTATCAGAGGCAGGGCAGCTGCTCTCAAGTGTCCTGGCTTATTTGCTACCCGTGGAACCCTCTCCAGTCCTGAGTGGAAACAGCCTTTCATCCATGGCTGCCTCAGCATCTGGGGTAGGGAGAGAAGGAGAAGGCCATAAATGGTGGGGATTGTCTCCACTGGGAAGGACGCAGACAACTTCAGATCATGAGCCAGGGGCGTGTGTGTTTGTAAGAGTGTGTGTTCCACCTTCCTCTATCCTACAAAGCATTAGTGTCCCTTCCAAGTCCCCGTGGGTCAGCCTGCCCCATGGGTTAGAACTCCAGGAACATCGTTACTCTCCTGTGTCTTCTCATTCATTTGCAGTTGTCACAAACCAAGTGTGTGCCGGGGAATGTTTGTGTGGGACCCAGCGACAGGGAGACTGAGGGGCTGTGACTTCCTCAGCTGGATAAAGGTACCTGGCGTGTACACAGGCAATATGGTGCCTGTCGTCTCAGCTGGGGTCCGTGGTGAGGGGAAACGATCCTATGTGGGCCTGCATCCCAGTGTTCTGCTGATAAGAAGCTCTCAGTTTGCCAACGGCAGCAGCAACTGGATTTGTCAGCACTGAAGGGCTGTTGGACAGATTGGGAGCTGACAGACCACCACAGGTATGAGAGGATCCCCTTTTTGCTGGGCTCCGAATCCCTCCAAGGTTGGTCTCCACCAAAATTTTTCTCCTTCTTTTTGTGCTCTGCCACTACTTCCCATGGGATCTCTGGTAAGGGTAGGTTCTAGCACCTTTCCCTCAGTATTTTACCTGGGCTACGCTTTCTCATCTGAAACTTTTTCCTCTATTTGAGATGATCTGGAGACCAATGTCTCTACTTGGCTCTCTTGCCTCCTCCCCCACTTCTTTCCTATTCTTAGCCCACCCCCTACATTAAAATCAATCATCCAATTCTATTAATCCATCCCTAAATTTTTCCTTATTCCACTATTTCTCGGCTAGATTACTCTCACAGTTTACCTACTTCCAATCCATCCTTCGTGTTGCAGCCACAGTGCCCTGTCCAAAGTGCAAATCTCACTATAGTATTATATTTAAGATTTTATATGGCTCTGCTTTTTCCATGGAAGACTATGAACCCAAGTTCCTTAGTGTGGCTCACGTGTTCTTTATCATCTGTCCTCTCCTTAACTCTCCAGCCTCAACTTCTATTATTGTCTCCACCCACACAATCTTTTCACACACACCAAACTATTTTAATCCCCTAAATGGGCCATGCTTTCTCTGTCCTCTAGGCCTACCCTATGCTATTTCTTCTGCTTTTGAATACTCCTCTCCACTGCTACAACTGGTAGAATTCTACACTGCCGTAGGAAAATTTCTGTTCTCCGGGTCTCCACTCTTCTAGGAAAACGTCAATGACTGAGTTGAATACCCGTTTTGTGATTCTTTAGCCCTGGAACCATATTTACTCACTGAAATTTTAGTTGTCTATTTATGTTATACTTGCCAATCTATATCACCCACATTCAAGTGAACGTAAACCACGTGAGAGCAAGCAAGGATTGTAGTGCCTAGAACAGTGCTGCTCCATAACTAGCTGTGTCAGTGAGTGAATGAACAGTGATCGAACAATCAGTCATGCCCTAGAATTGGCACAGATTGAATTTCCTGCTTACATAACTATGTAAGCCTCATTCTGATATTCTAAGCAGCTCAGGCAGGAACAAAAGTAAAACAAAAAGAGTTAAAAATAGAGTTTTTTGATAGAGGAATTTCAGCTCTTTCTTGAAACTTTTTCACTTCCAAAACTCATTTGACGGATAGTACATTTAAAATTAGGGGAAGATTTATATCAGGAAAAATGAGGGCATGCCCTTAAATTTCCAAATCTATTTTATTATCAAAATACAGACCTTTTGACCTTAGTTTACATATTCATTTTTCAGCTTAAAATAATAAAATTACACGAGAGACAGGTTGATAGTTCAAGAAAGAAATTATGCTGTGCTATGATAACTGACTAGGTGCTTTTCACGGAACATCACAGCAGAGAGGCTGCCCTGACAAGCCCTACCACCTCAGGCAAGTGGTCCCTGCACATGGGGTGGGGGTTGAGGGAGGAAACATCACAAGAAGAGAAATAAAGGACACTGGAGAGAAACTAGCTTTCATGCCAGAGTAAGATGATCTCATTGCCTTCCCTGACCTCTTCTTATTCCACCAACATGCATGTACACATACATGCACGCATGTGCACACACACACGTGCCTGTTTTTAATGTATTACCTGGTTACCAAGTATGATTTTAATGATTGAGTTTCTTGGCAAAATAAAGCACCAAACATAAGGAACAGAAAATGTAAAAACAAATTAGCAAACTGCAAATGCCTCCTAACTATCTCCCCTCCATCTATTTTTCATCAGAAAGTCAGAAGGATATTTTAAGGATTCAAATCTGATCAGATTTCCCTTCAAACTCTTCAACATCTTCCCATTATATTTGGGATAAATTTCCTTGAATCCACAATATGCCCATTACTCCTGCACAACCCACCTCTGCTGGCAGTTCTATGTCTATCAGGTGTCCCTTCCCTGATTTCTCTCCACATTCTGGACAATATAGGAACAGTTCAATTTTTCTTAAAGATACCCTGTTCTTTCTTGCCTTAAGGCTTCTGTACATGCTGTTCCTTCTGCCTAAAACACTTTGATACCTACTCCTATATTTGCTTAATTAAATCTTATCTACCCATTAGATCTCAGCTCAATCTCACTTTCTCAAAGTCTCTTCTGAGTTACCAGAATGGCTTATGTCACTCTCACCTTTGCTACTCCCTTGCAATAATCTTAAAACGTTTGAATGTGTTTATCACTCTTACCAATCCCCTATTAGATTATAAACTCCATGAAGATAGACTGTATCTGGTCATTTTCATTGCAGCTCTGTTAACTAGTACAGTGTGTAACAACTACTGATGGTTAATAAATGTTTGTTGAATGAATAAGTGTGTAATCAGAGGAAAGGGGATTAGACATGCATGTAATTCACGTATCAGCTGAGGCTGCTTAGTGATATTTTATTATAAATTGCCTCAACAGTAAACAGGTCTGATTTCTTAAACCGTCCTTCATGTGCATCTTGTCTCATGGCTCACTAAAAATGTTACTTAAATTTTACATACACATATGAATTTTTTTTACCAGAATTTCCCCCACATTACTAAATATCCTTCAGCTACCAAAATGCATGCACTTGCAATTTGAGACCATGTAAAAGCACTAACCTTGGATGCTGAAAACCTTCTATAATTGTGGTAACTTAGCCCATCTCAGAGGTAAGTCAGTCCTCTTCTATTTTATTGGCATTTGCTAACCACAATTCAAAATCTTCCTGTATATTTCTGTTCCATCATTCTATGCAATATCTCTAGTTTTTGACAGAGTGTAGCCTTGAACAAAGGCTTCAGTGCTAAATTTGAAACCAGCCTCACCAAAGCAGTCTAGAGAGAATCTTGTCTTTGCAGATGAGTCAAGGTACTGGCCCTTGGTCACTTCATGCCTACTACATACCCTCTTCCCTTCCAGGAACACGTTCAATTTCTTAAGAAGTTATAAATCTTGTTGGGTTAATTCCCAATTTCTAGCCTGATCCTTTTACTTTTAGTTTTTAAAAACTACTTACATAGTTCAAAAATTAAATAAAACTTATACAGAAAAATGAATTTATCTGTTCTTTCTTATAGCCTAGCTCTTTAATTTTTCTAAGATTCTGTTTCTTCAAATTTACTTTCCAACTACTTTTTTAGACTTTTTTATTTCTGCTTCTTTACTTTTTAATTTCCAGGTGCTAGCTTTTGTTCTCTGAATCTTTTTTATTACTACCTATTTTACACAATGCAATTTCTTTTCATTTGTTTTCAATTATACTTTTCACAAAAAGTTTTCTTCTGTTCCTTTCATTGTCTCTGTTTACATTTTCTATTGTTTATTTTGATCTTTCCTTTTCATGTTAGAGAATTTCCTCCCCATTTGGTGATTTTTGGTTGCCCATTCATCTTTAAGAGATGCTAAAAAGCTGACTGGAAGTTTAGCCATTTTTGAAATGCTTTCACTTTAGTATGATTTTAGAGAAAATACAGAGGTTTGTGGTCAATCTAGCATATTTAATCAGAACTTTATAACTTGATTCTTTACAAGAGAGTTTCTTAGACTTACACCAATAGATTTACTTAATTCTGGGTAAATCAAGTTCCACTTAAAACATTCTTATCCCAAAAAGTCATCAAACAACAATCTCATAATTATTTTCAATATTTTCCTCAAAGCAATGATATCCACTGCAACTTCACAGCTTGTCCAGGTCAAAATATGCTTCCCAACATCACAACTAAAACACTCGGACATCAAACACACATAATCCATCGTCAGTCCAAAGAGGCAATCCAAAGAGGCAGTATCAAGGGAAATTTTAAAAAATACATTGAACTTGGTGAAAATAAAAGTACAACATGCCATAATTTGTGGGCTAATGTTAAAATAATACTGAGAGGGAAATATATAGCACTAGATTCTTGCACTGGAAACTAATAAGCTCCCACCTCAGGAAACTAAGGAAAGAAGAGCAAGATAAATCCAAATCAACCCAATGGAAGGACATGATAAATATCACAGCAGAAATCAATGAAATTAAAAACAGAAACAATAGGGAAAATCAATGAAGCAAAAAGTTATTTCATAGAAAAGATTAATAAAATTGATCAAATTCTATCAAGACTGACAAAGATAAAAAGAGAGAGACATAAATTACTAATATCAGGAATGAAATAGAGGTTATCATTATGGACCCTGCTGACATCAAAAAGATAATCAGGGAATCCTACAAACAACTCTACCCACATATATTTGAAAACACATGTTTCCCTGGCTATGTAGAAGCTTTTTAATTTAATCAAGTCCCATTTATATATTTTTGTTGTTGCTGTGATTGCCATTGGGATCTTCTTCATAAATTCCTTACCTAGGCCAATATCTAGAAGAGTTTTTCCAACATTTTCTTCTAGTGTTAGTATGGTTTTATGCCTTACATTTAAGTCTTTTATCCATCTTAAATCACAGAAGATTTCAAAAAAGGATGGACAAACGGACAATAAACACATGAAAAAAATTCTTAACATCACTAATCATAAGGGAAATGCACAATAAAACCACAATGAGATATCACCTTATCCTAGTTAGAATGTATTTAAAAGTACAAAAATAATAGATTTTGGCATGGATGCAGAGAGAAAGAAATGCTTATACACTGCTGATGGGGCTGCAAATTAGTATAACCTCTATGGAAAACAGTATGGAGATACCTCAAAGAACTAAAAGTATACCTACCATTTGATCCAGCAATCCCACTACTGGGTATTTACCTAAAGGAAAAGAAGTCATTTTATCAAAAAGACACCTGCACATGAATGTTTACTGCAGCACAATTCACAATTGCAAAGATGTGGAATCAAAGCAAGAGCCCATCAATTCATGAGTGGATGAACAAAATGTGGTATATATATACCATAAAATACTACTCAGCCATGAAGGGTGACTTGATTCCTTTTGCAACAATTTGGATAGAAGCAGAGACTATTCTCCTAAATGAATTATCTAAAGAATGGAAAAACAAACACCACATGTACTCATTATTAAATTGGAACTAACTGATAAGCATACATGTGCATAAAGAGATGTAAAACTGAACAGAAATCAAGTGGGGTGGAGGAGATGGCTGATAACCCACTTAAGGGTATAATAAATGCTACTTGGGTGATGGGCAGACTTACAAACACAATTCAAGCATTACAAAAGTGATCTATTAACTAAAAATATTTGCACCCCCATAATACTTTGAAATTGAAAAAAAGTTAAAAAAACAATGAGTAATAGAGTTAATATCAAATGTGTGTTATCAGATGTATATGTATAATTACCAGATTAGATAAAAAGCAAGACCCAGTTATATGCCTGTTAACAAGATGCCCACTTTAAATATAAAGACACAGATAG
>NW_012149175.1:1029445-1029781 GCF_000956105.1 Propithecus coquereli
TCAAAAAGATAATCAGGGAATCCTACAAACAACTCTACCCACATATATTTGAAAACACATGTTTCCCTGGCTATGTAGAAGCTTTTTAATTTAATCAAGTCCCATTTATATATTTTTGTTGTTGCTGTGATTGCCATTGGGATCTTCTTCATAAATTTGAAAACACATGTTTCCCTGGCTATGTAGAAGCTTTTTAATTTAATCAAGTCCCATTTATATATTTTTGTTGTTGCTGTGATTACCATTGGGATCTTCTTCATAAATTCCTTACCTAGGCCAATATCTAGAAGAGTTTTTCCAACATTTTCTTCTAGTGTTAGTATGGTTTTATGCCTT
>NW_012149175.1:1031073-1032927 GCF_000956105.1 Propithecus coquereli
ATAGGATTAAAATCATTTAAAATATTATCTGCAACTATTACTAGAAATTAATAACTCAAAGTATCTAAAAATTCCCCAAATATTTGGAAAGCTAACCCACATAAGAGAAATTAGGACACACAGATTAAATGATAATGAAAATGTAACATACCACAATTTGTAGAATATTACTAAAGAAAATTAATAGCCTTGAAGCTTATGTATGAAAAAAGAAGAAATTTTAAAATCAATGAGCTAAAATTTCACCTTAAATAACTAGACCAAAAAAGAACAATTGAAAAACAAAACATTCAGAAGCAAGGAAATGATAAAGATAAGAGCAGAAATGAATTAAATAGAAAAAGAGCTATAGAGAAAATTAATGAAACTGAAAAGTAGTTCTTGGAAAAGATCAATAAGTAGGTAGACATTAGACTGCTAAGAAAAAAGAAAGAAGACACAAATCACTATTATTATAAGTGATTACAGATCCTAAAAATATTTAAAAGATAAGTGACACACAATACTGTGAACTTTATTACAATATATATGATAACTTAGGGCAAATTCCTGAAAAACACAGCTGTCAGAGCTCACTCAGGAAATAGAGCAACTGAATAAATCTGTAACTCTTCAAGTTTAGCAATATAACATAATCCAGTAATACATAAAATACACACGACCAAGTAATATTTATGCCAGTAATGCAATGTTGGTTCAACCTTTGAAAACGAATGAATGTAATTCACGTATTTCTGTATAGATGCAGAAAAAGAATTTGACAAAATTCAGTATCCATTCATGATAAAAATTTGTGGCAAACAAGGAGTAGAATGGAAATTACTCAAAGGGCATTCTGGAAAACCTACACCTAGCGTCATATTTAGTGTTGAAAGACTGCTTATTTTCCGCCTAGATTAGTAAAAATAGTAAATATGCCTCTTCTTTCTACTTTTTTCCTACAATGTACTGGGAAACTACATAGATTAATAAGAAACAATGTATACAAATTGGAATAGAGGGGTAAAGTTGTCTTTGTTTGCTGAGGGTATGTTTAATTATGCAGAAAATCCTAATGCTTCTATTAAAAAGCAACAAAAATTTATCAGTGAATTTAGCAACATCACAGATTCAAAGTCAATATATAAAATCAATTGTATTTATATATATTAGCAAGGCATAACTGGAAAATGATATTTAGAAAAGAGAGTAAAAATTTCAACAAAGGAGTCAGAGTAATTTATTGGGCAAAGGATAGTCTTTTCAACAAATAGTGCTGGAACAATTGGATGTTCCTGTGCAAAAAACAAAAACAAAAAACATAAACAAAAAAAACTCTTGGCCCTTATCTCATATCAGATACACGAATTATTGTGAGAGGGCTTTAGACCTAAACATAGGAATTAAACCTATGAATTCTAGAAGAAAACAAAGATGAAATCTTTGTGCTCTTAGATTAGGTAAAAAAATTTTTACATATGCCATAAAATGTATGAATACAGAAGAAAAAATTGTTAAATTGGACTTCATTAAAATTAAAAATTTTGCTTTTCAAAAAAAACACTGTCAAGAAAATGAAAAGTTAAATCAAAGGCTAGGAGAAAATATATGCAAAACATATACCTGGAAAACATTTGTGTCCAGATTATAAAAAAGAACCATTACAACTCAATAATGAGAAGACAAAAGTCTGTTAAAAAAATAAATATTTTAACAGATATTTCACAAAGAAAGACACATGAATGGCAAATAAGCACAGAAAAAATGTTCAACATCATTAGTCTTCAGGAAAATAAAAATTGAAATCATGATGAAATACCACTACACATCCACTGGACTGGCTAAAATTAAGAAAGATTAACAATACCAAATGCT
>NW_012149175.1:1045652-1047329 GCF_000956105.1 Propithecus coquereli
ACTTTAAGGAATTGGCTTAAGTGATTGTGGAGGTTGACAAGACCAAAGTACACAGGGCAGGCCAGAGGCTGGAGACCCAGGGAAGAGTCGATGTTGCAGTCTTGAGTCTGAAGGCAGTCTAGAGGTAGAATTCCCTCTTCCCTGGGTAACTTCAGTGGTAGGCCTTCAACTGATTGGATGAGGCCTCCCATATTATGGAATGTAGTCTGTTTTACTCAAAGTTTACTGATTTAAATGTTAATGACACCTGAGTAAATACCTGTACATCTAGACTGGTATTTAACCAAAAACTGAGTTCCATGGACTAGCCAATTCAGTGCATAAAATTAGGTACCACACCCGCCACACTTAGGAGAATTGCAGATTAGCATCAATAGACCTGGAAAGGCAAGTGCCACATTATGTGAATAAGAGGTTTCTGTGCTATTTTTATACTGTATAAATGTCCCCAAGGGAGCAATGCAGAAGTGAAAACTGCAAGTGGCAGTCTTTGCTGTGGTATACAGATATATTCTGCTTAATAAATATGTTATTGTAAACAATTCTTGATACTTTAGGACATCGAGAAAGTAGCACATTTGTAGAAAATGGCAACATCATTATTGGAGCTGAGTCTGCCTTCATCATCTTGACTCTCCCACTTTAGATGATGGATAATTTGGAACTCACTCTTGCGTATGCTTTGGCTAAATTTTGAGATGTATAATGTTTCATAATCAACCTGCAAAATCAGTCCCAATTCCACATGAGTTGAATGAGGACTAAAAAATCAACCAACAAATATTAGGATTATCATTCCATTACACCCCCCTTTGAAAAATGACTCCTTGCTGCCATATGAAGGGTGATCTAAGCTTTAATACTGAACAGAGATTTAAAAGGATTAACATCAACCACCTTCTGATAAACACACAAAATGCATTTTAACATCTAGCATTTCATCTTTATTTGAGTACTTTCAAATTGTAATGTTCTGGTCACATAGAAAGACTGGCTGGTATTGTCAATTACTGTTCCTACTAAGTTATTCACAGTTCCCCAGTGACCTTTTTTCAGCAAGCTTTTCAGATCTTTTGTTTTGGCTGCTGTTTTGTGTCTTGCTGACGTTGGTTAGTCAGATTTATAGTGCAGTGAGCAGGGGTTCCCACCATGCATGTCATTATTACTAATGAGTCTCCCTTTAGCAACCGTGTTTATAACTTAGCCATTTAGTTCCTTCGCCCAACTCTTTGAATTCCTAGGACTTACACTTCACTGAAATAGCACTTCTTATTGCCAAGGTACTTTGTAAAACACTTGACTCTATTTTCATGTATAACTATTTTTAGAGACAACAGTGGAATTGAACAGACCTGTTTCTTGATTGTTTATTTTTGCCCAGACATTTATTTGGAAGATGTTAGTTCTCTTTGGGCTTCCACAGATGCCCCATTTGTTCATTCAACATCTTCTAGTGAACCAAATATGGACATGACCAGCTTGCTCACAGATGAAATAAAAGTTAACACTTTCTTATCATAGAAATAGCTGCAATATTGGTCTGTTAATATATGGACTTCTGCTTTTAGTTTCCTTCAACTATGTGGAATACTATGCTTGCCCTTCAATGAAAATGTATTTCTCGTAATAATTTTCAAATGGATAATAATAATAGGCACAGGCAATAAATGAAATGAT
>NW_012149175.1:1047379-1048892 GCF_000956105.1 Propithecus coquereli
TGTAAATTGATAACATTTATATTTCAGAACTTATTAAAGTATAAAATTGTACTAAACCTTTGGGATATCCTGTGTGTCTTGCAATATTTTTCTGCACCACTTTTATATCAGTCTGTTATGCTGCAGTATTAAAATTTTAGTGGCTTGACACAATAAAAGTTCATGTCTTGTGCATACTACAAGTCCAACGTGGGTCATCAAGGCCTTTGTTGACTATAGCCACTCAGGGGCTCAAGCTAATGGAAACTACTTCTAGATACATGCTTCTACAGTTGACCAAAGAGGGACAAACAGGAAGCATTTACTGTCCACATTTCATTGGCCCAATATAGTCACATGGCCATGCCTATCAAAAGGAATGAGGATTGCAATCATGCCAGGTTCCTGGAATGAGTGGAAAATCATAACATATGTAAACAACCCTAATGGCTTCCAAATGACTTCTTTTTTTCTCTTCAGATATAGTTATTTCACATGTATTTGATCTCCTCAATTATCTTCTCTGAAATCCCTCATATATATTCATATGGTGATATTTTCTCTAACCTATTCTCCATATTTCTTACTCTTTCAGTTGTATTTATTCCATTTCTTTGAGGCTGTTTCTAGAATGTTTTTCTTCACTGTGATGTTTTTATTTGTCTTCCTTTAGTTTCTTGAGTTTTATAAGAATTCTTTTTATTCTTTCCTGTGGTCCTATGATCACTTTTTTGTACACTTATATGACTCTTCAGAACATTTTTCATTTTTTTAAGATAAATCATTCTCTATAATTTAATACTATCTAAAGCTATATGATTTAACTATTTTGTGTTTTTCAACTGCCTTTTGCTCCTTTCCTCTTTCTTTCTTTCTTTCAATTTATTTCTTCCCTCTCTCTCTCTTTTTTTTTTTTTTTCAGGCACAGTTTCCATGATAATGTCTTTCTGAATATTACTGAGCCTTGAATGGTGGTGGGACATTTTGTTAAACAGTTTTGGTGTTTATTTCAAACACCACTCTTATCAAATGTTATTCCTTCACCCCAGGAACAAATGTCCCCCTAGATTATTAACTGTAGCAATGAGGCCCTAATAGTCTTTTTAAAATTTTTCAATCCTCCTTTCCATTGGGTTATGTCCTTTGGCAGAGAAACTAGATTATGGACAATAGAAGTGGCATGTGCTCCACCATGACTTTTTCCTCCAGTGCTCCCTGTTTCATAATTCTGGGCTGTTGACATTGATCTAACAGGACATTCTAATAAAAAACATTGTTGTATATTTTTCTGGAATGTGACAATTGTGTGTGGGAGGTTATTTCTGGCTCAAGACCCAAAGGAACATGTGTTGGTAATAAGCATGTTCTTTTTTCTCAGTCTAGGTGTGCTTCATATTGTGAGGTGAGGAGTTATAGAAATTTCTTGGTATTCATGATGATTTTAATATTTTTCATTCCTTTTTGTTATCTTTGATGGGTTTGAGGTAAAAAGGTATAGTAAAAATTCCTTTAAAGTGTTGCCTTAGACAATTTC
>NW_012149175.1:1048942-1049889 GCF_000956105.1 Propithecus coquereli
AGATGGTTCAGAATTTGGACCATTCTGCAGCATTTGCTAGCCCCTTCTCTCTTTTCTCCTTTTGGTGTAAATAAGAAATCCTTTATCTTTGTCTTAGGCACACTGATCACATATGGTGGTGACAGTTGCAAGCAATGCAAAGGAAGAAGGAGTTTGGGTATCTGAGCCTAACGTAGCCATTCTCAGTTGGAGGTAGTGGAGGATGAAGGTTGGGCAAAATCACCCACAAGATTTTTATGCTTTATGTACACTTCTCCAATTCCCTGCCCAGGGAATTCTGGCACAGATTATGTGGCAAGAAGTTTGTTTGAAAACATCCATATATAATTCTGATTCAACCTCACTTCTCTAACAACCTCTGCTTGCCTCTTTGAAATTTGAGTTGAGAACCATTGGCATAAAATCTGATAAGATATGCCCAGGCAAGTTAGTAAAACCAGTTTTTAGATTGTTGCCATTTGCAGAGGTTGCAGAGAATTCCAGTTGGCATGTCTGGCAGGAAACTGAAAATGAAGACACAGAGCTCAGGTAATTGGTTAGGTCTGATGACATTAAATTGAAAGCCTTCAGTATGGGGATGATAGTTTAAGGCATAGAAGTTGAAGTGATCATCAAGAAAAGCAAAAGAATAGAGCTAAGGATTGAATCCAATAAATTATCTACAATCAAAGGGCAAGAGAAGAGTTAGCACAGGAAAAGATTAATAGTGATAAGTAGGGGAGACCCAGAAAAGTATGATAACATGTTTAATTAAAGACAGGAGTAGCTAAAATACAAGCCAAAGAGGATTAGATTCACATGTACTTACATGATTTACCTGAAAAGAATTACTCTACCTACATCTCTTCTGTATTAAAGATGAATGTGAAAGATCTTACATTATTTGGATAGAGCTTAGTGTGTAATGTAGAACAAGAATTATGGTATTTTAAAAGGAGATTTAAACT
>NW_012149175.1:1052219-1052913 GCF_000956105.1 Propithecus coquereli
CTCTGTATGCAACAAATGTTTTTGAATGGAGATGAACTGAATTTAATTTTCATATATTTCATTGTCTACTTTTGGTCACTAGGGGAACCAAGCAAATATGGAGACATAGTGTATCTCGAGGTATCACCACTACTAGAAAGACATTTCAAAGCACTTTGTACTGGTTTGGAAGAGGATCATCATTTTTGGTGCTGAAAACCAGCAGATTTAGATTGCAATTCAATTTCCAGTGCTTATAATAAATTTATTTCGCTTCTGGGAAACCAGAAAACAGAATTATTCAAGGTGCATTATCCACCCCAATGTTAAGTGAAAGCCTGTTACTTTAAGTCAAAAGCTGCAGGAATTCAATTCAGCATGTATATCTTCACAATAATCTTCACCATTTCTCATAATAGTCGACACACTTACCTTTATAGGAGGTTCAGACACACTGATGGCCAAATATGGAAGAGGTTGGAGAGTTTCTTTTTCTGATAACAGCATTCTCCAGAGAAGAAACAGAACCAATAGGATGATTCTGTTATATAGAATATATGTGTGTGTATGTGTGTGTGTGCGTGTGTATATAGAGAGAGTAAATACATATATTCCCTATATAGAGAGAATATATTCTCTATATACATGCATATATTGTATTAATATATATACATATGTGTGTATATGTGTGTATGTATGTGTGGCTGTGTGTGTG
>NW_012149175.1:1055853-1056562 GCF_000956105.1 Propithecus coquereli
CTTTGGGTAGTATAGACATTTTAACAATGTTGATTCTGCTGACCCAAAAGATAAGCTTAATGTGTTGAGAAAGGAAGATATAGGTTGCTGTTATGCACATTAGTTTTTAAGCAAAGTGATAAAAATAATTACTTGATATGGGACTTCCAGAAAGGTGAGGTGAAGACCTTGCAAAACCTTCTCCATTAAAAACAGAGAAAATACTAGCAAAATTTTCAAAATCAACTATTTCATAACTCTAGAAATTAGCCAAAGGTATACAACAAGGTAGAAAATGTTTAAGAAAAACTAATAGACTTTCATAACAAAAGTAAGTTCTGTGGTATTTTATTTTGGGTATACTCCCATGCCCACCCCAGCTTCAAGGCAAGATAGCTATGCCCAATGGCAGCCTTGTAGCCACTGGATGGAGTTGATCTGTTTTGGAGCTGTGAAAAAAGCCACATTCCCAAGAGAGTTGTCACTATTTGACCAGACTTAGAGGTCTCTGAGAAAGTCCTATTTCCAGGGCATTGTTGTTATCTAGCCTAACTTAGAGTTCAGCTCAGCAGAAACGCCTTATTTTCAGGTCATTGTCAAAAACAAGTACAATTAGCTGCAATAATTAATATTACAGCTGCCTAATGCTGCAATATCATTTAGGACAAATAAAAAGCTGGCCACGAATTTGAAAGGAAGTTCTGGGGAATAACACAATCCTAAAGGGTTT
>NW_012149175.1:1058672-1059024 GCF_000956105.1 Propithecus coquereli
AAAAGATAGAAATGGAGAAATGTAGGAACAAAAAAGACATGATATATAGAAAACAAATAGCAAAATGGCAGGTGTAAATCCTACCATATCAATAGCTGCATTAAATGTAAATGAATTAAACACTCCAAATAAAAGACATAGATAATCAGACAGGATTGAAAAATAGAATCCCAATATATACTGCCTATATGAGAAAGATATTAAATTCAAAGGCACATATAGCTTAAACCAATCAAGATCTGGGATGATTATATTAATATCAGATAAAATAGACTTTAAGACAAAGAATATGTTCCTAGATCCAAAGAGGTAGATTTGATAATGATGAATCAATTCATCAGTAAGATATAGC
>NW_012149175.1:1061767-1062309 GCF_000956105.1 Propithecus coquereli
CTGACATAATTTATAAATTCAAAATGATACATAAACAACAAATCACATGGCAGAAAATATAGAGAAGAATGAAAAGAAAAATGATCACAGGTCTATAAATTTTAGCTAATTTGAAAAATTCTGCAATACACCTCTTGGTAGCTAAATGATTACACTTACTGTAATAATTTTTAGAATAAATTCTTAAAAATAAAGTTGTTATAGCAATAGGTATGCTATTTTAAAAAAATTTTTGATACACAAAGGCAAATGCCCTCCCACAAATAATGAATCAGTTTATATCCCCCCACCATAGTGTAAGAATCCATTTCCTAATAAAAAGAATTTATGGGAGTCAGCTGAATTATTCAGTAATATATTTTAACTATTATGCTATAGTTGGACATGTAAATCCTCTATTTATAATAATACATAAATATTTGTCAAGTGCCTGCTGTGTGTCAAGATGGTACATAGAATGATTTACAAAATAGACATAGACTTTGTTCTTGTGAACTGTTCACCTTTACACTACTCTACTAATATTATGATTACTATCTTCA
>NW_012149175.1:1063380-1074743 GCF_000956105.1 Propithecus coquereli
GTTTGGTTCATCCTTATTTTGAAACAGTCCTCAAGACAGCTAAGTAAATGAAAATTGGTTTGATGTGTACATGTGACCTAGGATGGTCATAGACTTTCAGAGCTAGATTGACTTTAGAAGTCTTCTCATTCAAATTTTTTAATTTTGTATTTTCATTGTTTTTAAAACAAAATTTTTAAAAAGATGCTCTTTTATTGTCTCAGGGCTAAAATTTTCAGAAATTTAATGTAAATGGTAAGACAATAACTAGAAGAACAAGAAATTTTAATAAACGTTCACTATGTTATATAGCAAATACCAGTAGTCCAGTAATTATTGATTCTGAAAGGAATCTTATTCTGAAATATAAAAGCTATTACATAGCTATAATTCAGACAATGTCAAAAGAGGTTTGTTGTTGTGGTGGTGGTATCCTGTCTAATCATTAACCGATAATAAATAAGCTAGAAACCTTCAAACACTCAAACTTCTCCCTGTTTGGAGAAGAGAGTGCAGGAATTTTGAAAGAGCAGCCTCAAAAGCCTTGCTCTAACATTTTCCATACCTTAAAAACATTAGTTCTTTGTTAGGGTCTACATAAATATCATCAATATTACAACTTGGAGATTTCCTAAAGAAACAGGAGAAATTATTTTAAAGAATCGGAAATTCTTTTTTGGCTTTTGAGAGTTTTTGTCCTAATTTTTAAAATAATTTTTTTGTTTTATAATTGAATATATTAACTCGGAAAAAGGTTGAGAATCTCAATATGAGTGAAACTTCATTGACCATCAGTAGTGAACAGTAACACAGACAGCTGCTTGCATTACTCTGAAGAATGAAATGAAAAAGCAGCAAATCAATACCCAGAGAATGAAGAGATGCTTCTGGGGATCGAAGTCACTATACCTATGCTAATCTGCATAAAACTTTTATCAACAGAAACTTCAAATAAGTCAGGTGATTTTTGAAAATAGTATGATATAGCAAACATTAAAAAAACGGGGAAGAGGGAGGAGGGGAGGGGTATTTGTATACACAAGGAGGGCAATGCGCACTACCCGAAGGATGGACATATTTGAAACACGGACTTCGGTGGGGGGGGAACCAAGGACAACACACGTAACCTAAACATATGTACACCCATAATTTGCTGAAATAAAAAAAAAAAAAACCCAAAAATCTAAGTAATGTTGTGATATCTTAGAAACTCTCCAGAAGATGTTTTACTTATGAAAGACATTTGTGAAGCAGAAATCGGTCAAAAATCAAAACCTATAGAAACTTTAAAAATAAACATAACTTTTTATTATTTTCAATGTGGAAAAACCTTTCCAGAATGCTTGTCACCAACTTTATAAGCCTACAGACCAAGATTATTAGAATATAAAGATGATGATTGAGTAAAATCCTAAGGACATCAGCTCCTCTTGCAAAGAGTATGTCCCATTGAACAAAGGATTTAAAATGAAAGAAAAAATATCAGGGGAATCAAGAGCCCCAATCTTTGTCTCCGCCAAATGAATAATTTTTACATAAACTACATCATATAATCAAAAGTGATTGTTAAGTCCTTGAAATGTTCTCATAGTAAGGAAGCCTCCCATTTTACCTACTCATCTGACTGTCTTATGTTAACAGTTATAATATTGGCTCAGTGTGGTAACAATTAGTCCCTTCAAGAAGTTTAGAAACCATTGTTTTTGCTAAACATCTAATATTTGGATAATTGCCTCTTAATTTTTTAGGGGGGCATTCACTCCATGGCAGTCACTGAGGCTTGTTCTCCTAGTTTTGGGGAATTGTATGATTGAACTCTTGCCCCCTTATGGTTGGATGGTACCATATGACCAGTTCTGGCCAATGATATATGAGCAAAAGTGATGTGCCTAGTTTCTGGTCCAAATATTAAATAGCCAATTTGAGGTCCTCCAGAACTCTCTTTCTTCCCCCAATAAATATTTCAGATGCTGTCTGCTCTTTCGTTTTGGGTCCCTGAGTGCTTACAAAGCAAATAGGGGACCCAGGAGGGAGGGAAAACAGATGCTGGAAATGGAGAGATCATTCTTCATAAAGATGAGTTATATTGGGTTCATATAAATTGCCTAGATTTTGAAAATAATGGAATCTGATTATTTGGTCAGCTTCTCAGATAAATGAGCTATATCATCATTTCAAGGTCATATTCACTTATTTTGGCAGATACTGAAAATTTTTCTTAAAGTTCACACTCATGCTAACAATATAAGATGAAACGAAAGTGACACAGGAGAGGTGTGTCACTGTTGTGTTTGTTATTTCAACAAAAATTGAAGTTTTTTCTTTAACATTTATTCTCCGCTTAGTTTCACCTTCAACTAATACGAACATTTAGGTCTCTGCCAGAACTACTTTCAAGAGATGGCTGAGTTGTTGTTCTTGCCCATTATTAAGGGATTTTCTGTTTGTGGAAACTTTTGATTAGAGCAAGTATAAATAAGTACTTTACATCTAAGCAATATAAGCTAGAGTGGATATACCCAAGAGGAGTTATGACGGACCTGACCTGTATATTTAATGTGTAAATTCATTTCTGGTGTACTTTTTTTTTCACTTTTTTATGAAGTTAGTTAATTTTTAAATTGGCATATGAAATATTTCAGAGACATTTTTATTCCAATTCTCCTATTCAGAACTCACCGCACAAAAATGAATGAAAAGTGGAAGAAAAATTTATATTGTCATTAATGAATGAGAAAATAGCTACATGCTAAAATATATCAAATACTCTGGCCAACTACATTGAAGTTGGACCAAACTGTACAAAACTGAGAGCTGGCATGTAATTTTTTCAGAATTTGAGAAGGAAGCCAATCTCCCTAAAAGTGTTAGTCCTATCCAAACATCTGAGTAAAGTGACTAGATTTTGAGGTATGACTAGATCATGGCAGAAGTAAGGAGTATCATTACATAAATTCAGTTGGACACAGCATAATAGTGGAGAATGTAGAGCTACAGAGAAATTATATTTACTCCTCATCTTCATTTTCTATGGATTATAACCCTAAACAAGGGAAACTTCTGAGAAAAAGTGGGATAAATTATGGAAGTGGGAAAGTAATTGCTATGCCTTAGCATCAAAATCCTGTGATTTAAGGGCTTTGTTTTATGCTATTTAAATCTCTTAAACATCAAAAACTAAAGAAATAGTTAAAGGAAAAAAATTAACTATCAGGGCAAAAAACTCAAAACATTTGGTGAAGTGGTTCCAAAACAATAAAGCAGAAACAAAACAATAATGACCCAAGCTTATTCTCTCTATACCACCCACCCTAATTGTTTAAAAACCGGTTTCATTTAAAAAATGAGTAATATTCCAGAACGAAACAAAGCAAATACAGAACCTTATCATAAATACTGAACATTAATGCTTGAAGTGTACATAAGTGAAAAGCAAATAAAAGATCTGCAATATAGGAAGATTTACCTAAAGAGCGATATATAGTTCAGATACATTGTTCCCCATAATTTCAAAGACATTAAAGTAACACAGTAACTCGAATAAAAAAATAGAACCCCAAAGAATAATATGAGACAGTAAGAATATTTGAAAAGGAAGCTTGTAAATCATGAAAAGCAACTGAAGGGAAAAATAAATCCATTACAAAAAATAAAAGCTCTTTACACTACAGTGGACTTAAAAAAAAAAAAACAACCAAAAAAACAGAATGCTAATAATGGAAAATAGAATCAAGCATAGATTGATAGACTGGAAGAAAACACACATACACATCCACAAACAGAGAGAGGTGTTGCACTCTTTTGGCAGATTTAGTCCTAGACACTTTCTAGTTTTAATTGCTATCATAAATAAATTATTTAACAAAAATCAATGTTTATAATTTTTGCTAGAGTAACAAAATGTAATTGATTTACTTTTAAATCATCTTTATTGAAGTGTAACTTACATATAAGAAAATGCACCTATTTTAAATGTTCAGCTCTATAAGTTTTGACAGATACACACACCAATGTAAACAGAAGATCCTGTGGCCTTAGCAGTTAATCATCCTACCAGCTCCTGGTAACCATTAATCTGCTTTCCTTATTTTAAATAAAATTTATCTTTTCTATAGTTTCATATAAATGGAGTTGAATCCATAGACCAATTGTGGGAGAAATGACATCTTAACAATATTAAATCTTCCAATTCACAAATATGACATATCCCTCCATTTATTTAGAGCTTCTCAAATTTCTTCCGGAAATTTTTATAATTTTCAATGTTCAAGACTTGTACATCTTTTCCTAAATATATGCGAAGCATTTTATATTTTTGATGCTATGTAAATAATATTTAAACAACTAATTGTTTGTTGCTAGTATAGAGAAATGCAATTGAGGTTATGTTTTAACCTTATATCCTATGGTTTGCTAAATTTACTTATTGCTTCTCCCTCTAGAACTCCAAATACAGGTGTATTAGACTGCTTAATATTGTCCCACAGGTCACTAAAGCTCTGTCCATTGGTACTCAGTCTTTTTTTCCTTCTGTGCTTCCATTATGACTAATTCTATTGTTATGTCTACAGAGTCTAATTTACTCTTTATCCCATCCTGTGAATTTTTCATTTCCCATGCTCTGCCTTTCATCTCTTGACATTTCACTTAGCTCTGTTCTATATTTTCCATTTCTCTCCTTATCATTTCCTGTTTTCTTTTTAAATCTCCAAGCATATTGAGCATATTTACTATAGATGTTTTAATGTCCTTCTCTGCCAGTCTACCCTCTCTGGCATTTCGTGGTCTATCTCTATTGACTGATTTCTCTTCTGGTTAATGTGCTATAATTTCTTGCTTCTTTGCATGTATAGTAATTTTGTAATTTTGTATTGTATGCTAGACACTGCGAAGTTACACTGCAAGTATTCTGTCTTCCGTGAGTATTTGATGTCTTGCTTTAAAGAGCGTTTTGCTCTATTCTGATAGGCAGATAACTTACTTGAAGATTAGTTTGATCCTCTTAATTCCTGTTTTAGACAGTTCTATGGCATGTCTACAGTAGTTTTAATTTCAGGCATACTTCAGTCTCTTTACCAAGATATGACCCTTCTGGGGTCTCTACTCAATGCCCCAGTAATGACTGAAGAATCTCTACAGTGGACAGTCAGAGCTCAAACGTCTCCCTACATTGTGAAAGATCTGAGAGTTGTTCACCTTATGGTACTTTGCCTGGCTTCATTGAGTTTTACCCTACATATGTATAACCTAGTACTCAGCAAAGACTCAAGGGGCCTCAATGGCAAGTTTCTTAATAGGTGCTTGTTCTACAAAATACTGTCCTGCAGTTTCCAGCTGTCTCGTCTTTTCCTGACAATTAATTGATGCTATTTTTGTTTGATTGTTTAAGACAAGGTCTCACTCTGTCTGGACTAGAGTGCAGTGGTGACATCATAGATCACTGCAGCCTCAAACTCCTGGGCTCAGGTGATTCTCCTGTCTCAGCCTCCAAAGTAACTGGGACTACAGGCATACAACCATACCCAGCTAAGTTTTGTAGTTTTTGTAGAGACAGGGTCTCACTATGTTGCTCAGGCTGGTCTGGAACTCTTGGCCTCAAGCTGTCCTTCTGCCTTGGCCTCCCAAAGTGCTAGTACTACAAGTATGAGCCAACATGCCCAGCCTTGATTTTATTTTTAACCTTAACGTATTGACTATAAGTTTGTCTATTTCATTGCATGTACTCTTTTTAATGACGTTTTAATATTTCTTAGCATGAATGTTCCATAATTCATTTATCTTTTTTACCAAGGATGGACTTTTAGGTCCTGTGACAGACATTACACATTGACTTACTTCAGTTCATTTCAAGGACCTTGGAAATGCTTTACTGAATGTCAGATGCTGAGAAATTATGGACTGCTTTTCTTAGACTCCCCTACAGCTCAGGTTCCAAATAGGCTTAGCTTTCAATGAGCAGACACAGTCATATACTGAGAGTACAGTCTGATACTTTAGCTGTTTCTGCTAGTAAGCTTGGTTGCAGCAGCATTGGTTTTTATGAAACAGCAATTACTGAGCCTTTGCATGGTGTCTAGCTTAGAATACCTTTCATTTCATGTCTATCTTCAACCAGAATAGTCTCATTTCTAGACAGTCAGCATAAAGATTGCTTTTCTAGCCTTTCCAATGATTTTGAAGCACTTAATTCCCTGTACTAAATCCTTTTCAGCTTAAACTAGGTAGAGTAGTTCCTGTTATTTGTAAGTAAACACTGAGTGCAAAGGAATTTTGGACTGGAAATTGAGGGCTGCATGTGACAGAAGCCATATATTATTTTATCACTGGCTTAGCAATCAAGTGGAGGGTGGGGAGGACTCACATGCTGCATTCTTGAAAGATGATGAACTTTGTTGTTTGATGATAAAAATTAATACAATTGTCTCCTGTGGTGCCTTGGAAGGAAGAGTATGTATTGATCATGTCTGTAACTTTAGGAGAAATGGTAGAGACAGTAAAGAAAACTGGGGTGTGTTGATTGCTTCTTTTACTTTTAAACAAAGTTTTACAGGAATGTTCATGTACACAGTATAAAGCCAGCCAATCTGCAGGAAAATATAATTCCATTCATGGGATGCTCTCTGCCTAGTTCTGTAATCCAGGTTGACTAAGAGTGTATTGGTGTGATTCCTTGAAGATTTGAGAAGCCCAATTATTTTAACCCCAACACTGAAGCAGTTATTAGTGAGAACCAAACTCAATAGTTATAGCAAGAGGTAACAGTAACAGAAGCCATAGCAAGAGGATTTTATCATTGCTAAGGACCGGCAACTTTGCCCTTACCGTGTTTATCCTGTTCCAGCTGTACATATATAGGATATGTTTGGGGGTGGATAGCTTGCTTTTTATTTTAGCAATTTCCAGACCACAAGACTTAACCTATCACTGCAGTTATCACTGTGTGGGACTTTGGGACCATGTCTCTTGGAAAAAGTATGATTTGTGTTCTCTGTGTCAGAAGAAGGACATGGGTGAATATTTGGAGTGGGCAAATGGCTAGACAGTGAGAAAGTCTACAAGTTGCCCCACAAAATCAGTTTTCCTCACTTACTCAGGAATAGACCTTCCAATGTTATTTGGACACATGGACTCCAAGAATACTAACTAAATCCTATAGTTTTCCTTGGATCTAGGTGTGGCCACACGATGGTGGATAAGTTCAGGCCAATGGCACGTAAGTGAAGTGATGTGAGGAACAATCCTATAAACGTTCTCAAAGTGAGGGGGCATGCTCTTCTCTTCCCCTTTTTTCCTGCCTGCTAACTCAAATGTGGATCAGATGACTGAAGCTGGAGAAGTTACATTGGACCACAGTTAAAAGCCACATATTGATGATGGCAGAGCAAAAGGATAGACAGATCTCTGATAATCATGGAGTTTTCATACCAGCCATTTACATGAAGGAGAAATAAGCATCTATCATGTTTATAAGCTACTGTTATTTTGAGTTTTTCTATCAATTATAGCTAATCCTATCTTAATAGAGGCGTTTTTCAAATTTTTAACATTACAAAAAAAGTTTCAACAAAAAATGATGTCTTTAGAGAAAGACGTTTGTGTACGTGTCTTAAGTATTATCTTTTAGAATAGATTCCTAAAAGTGAAATTCCTGACCAAATGATATGTTATTTTGATTTTAAAAAATACTTCCCAATTGCCCTGCAAAAAGGGTTTATTAATTTATAGTTCCACAAAGAGTGCATGAGAGCAATTTTTTTCATCTATCCACTATATCTTTATACAAATTTTCACTAATTGTTAAATTTATTCTTATTGAATAGATATTTTCATATACATATCTCTGATGACAAGTAAGTCTGACAATCCATTTTGTTCATACATTTTTTGGCCATTTGTTTTCTTTTTCTATCTTTTGCCAAACTTTCTATAAATTATTGATCTTATAGGAATTCTTTATACACCCTGGATAGTAATTATTTTTAGTTATATTTTTGGCAAATATGTTTTTCCAGGTTGCTGCTTATTGTATAACTTTTTATTTATGATGTCTTTAATTAAAGAGATTTATATTTAGCCATAAGTGCCAATATTTTCCTTTTTGGCTTCTGAATTTTGTCTCTTGCCTAGAAAATCTTTATCACCCCTATAGGTTATAATATCATTTTTCTATATTTCTTCTGACACATTTATTCAATTAAAAATTGTTTAGCTCTTTAATTCATCTTGAATGTATTTAGGCAAGGCATGAAGTAAGGGGTCTAACATTTCATTCTTTTTAATGACTATCCGGTTTTCCCAGTGCCATCTATTTAATAACACTCCCATATCTCACTGATCTGAAATGCAACTTTTATTATAGTTAAATTCTTGAATATGCATAGGTCTATTTCTTTGTTTCTCTATTTTGTTTTATTAATCATCTGTCTATTTCTATGCCAATGCCATCTTTATTAACTACTATACTTCTGTAATGCATTTAGATATTTAGATGGCAAATCTTTTTTAAAAACTTTTGGTATTCTCACTTATATACACTTCCAACTGAACTTTGAAACAAATTTTCCTCAACCCAGTTGAAAGAGGATTTTTTTCAAATATTGTACCTGTTCCATAACTTTTAAAAGTCAACAAGTGCTTTTAAAAATATGTATGTGGAGCTGGGCATGGTGGCTTGTGCCTATAATCCCAGTTACTCAGGAGGCTGAGGCAGGAGGATCGCTTGAGGCCAGGAGTTTGAGACCATCCTGGGCAACAGAGCAAGACTCAGTCTCAAAAAAAAAAAAAAAAAAGTATGCTATGATATTAACATTTCAAAAAAATTATAACTAACCAATTGGAAAATATTTTAGACACAGGATGCTATCTAAATGCATATACTGTTGATATGATTATATGAATGCCTATACTCTCTGTGGATTAACAATCTATGAAAATAATGTCTCAAAATTTTTCATTTTATTATTCCAAAGAAAAGTAAATCATCTTGTCCCCACAACTTACCTGGGTCCATATTTAGACAAAGAATTAATCCAACTCCTATTCCGTTTTCTATATATCCAGATGTTTTAGTGTGCTTTGAATGAGATTAGCAAATACCAATGTTTTCAATTTAATTTGATTGACAAGAAACTGGAAGACACTGGAATTTCTGGTTTATTCTAATTTGTTCAGTGAATATATTGGTATTTTGAAATAATAGGCTACAGATCTTGTGATTTAATAGTTACTATGTGGACAGAAAGACTGACCTTGAATTAACAGTGGGGTACTAATAAATGTGTATAGAACTTTTAGTTAAATCAGTAAGAAATGCAGACTCTGATTATTCTTTGGCTACCATTGTCTTTGTTATGGCCACTTGACATCACTGTTCAGCCAGCTCCTGCATTATAGTTCTTTATCTCACAATACTAGGCCATTTTTCCCCAAAGTTGAGCTCCTATCAGGCCCAGAATGGTTGAAATCAGAAACATATCTGAACTTTGCCACATGCTAGAGGAGAACAAAGTCATCTCTCACAACTTTCAAGATCAAGGAGTTGAGAACAGATCAACAACCCAAACTGCTTCTTCCTTCACAGTGATTCTGTCTTTCTTGGGATTCTAGGTATAGTCTCTTGCTTGTGGACCTTAGCTGGAAACAAACCAAGGCATCCATAACATTGAAATTCCTACAGGGATGATCTCATTTAATCCCCAGACAGCTCTAAGAGCTTGATATCATTGTCACTCCTATTTTATAGATGAGAAGACCTGAGGCACAGAGAGATTGAGTAGCTTGACCAATGTCACACAGCGAGCAGATGGGAAGGAAGAACAGTGTGATTGGGAAGACAGGAAGGGGATAGGAAGGCAAACAGTGTGCCTCGGGGCCTGCATTCCTGACCACCACATTGAACTGCTTCCCCAAGGGACCAGGGAAAGACTTTTGAAGAAGATTCCACATGAACATAGAACGGCACTCGGGCTGCATTTCCTGCACAGGAACGTGACTATCGCACTAACCCCATCCAGTAAGGATATTATAGGAACTAAATATAATGTTTAAAAAGTGATTGTGTTATAAAGCATGTATGTGTGGGAATTATAATATTCTATGAATCTTAAAATAGTCTATAGGTATTTACACTAAGCATTCTTCCTGGGGGTCTACATTCTATAATAGCATTGGCTTTTTAGTTGCCTTTCAGTTTGTCAATGAGTGTTAATCTGAACCCATAAAGTTTGTCCAATGTCAACAAATAAAACTGCTTTTACCTTTACGAATGAACCTGTGACTTTATATACATATACCCTTAGACCAGTAGTCCCCAACCTTTCTGGCACCAGGGACTGGTTCCATGGAAGACAATTTTTCCATGGGGTCAGGGGGAGGCGGAGTTCAGGTGGTGATGCTAGCAATGGGGAGCGGCTGTAAATACAGATGAAGCTTCCCTCGCTCGCCTGCTCACCTCCTGCTGTTCACCCCCTTTCCCCTCCTTGCTTTCCCTAAGTTTCATGAAAGACAATTTTACCATGGACCTGGCTGGGTTGGGGGGGTGGAGGCTTAGCCCTGCAGCCAGGTCTCCAACATGCCAAGGACCAGTACCCATCTGCAGCCCCAGGGTTGGGGACCATAGCCTTAGACCACTAAGAGGTGGCAGATTGCTTTACTTTAATGGCCAGAAATTTTAACGTGATATTTTAAACAAGGTATTGCACAGGTATTCCTGCTAATAGATCCAACAGAAAGACTTGGGCAGTGAGTCCAGCTAAATTACCTTTTTACTACACTTAATAAGAAAACATGCAGACAGTTGGTTTAGGGTGAAAAGTTGTTTTACATGAAAAAAAAAAACAACCAACCAACCAACCTCAATTCATTAGTACATTTATCTCATGTAAGTACTCTAAAGAACCCAGATTGAGAACATGTTTTCTCTTATCAGAATCATGATATCCTTTTCCTACATGAAGCATTTGTATCACAATGAAAATTCCCCTTTACCCTTAGATACCTATGGGAAAGAACTTCTAAATACTGCATTTATTTTGGCTCAAAGGCAAATTATGGGTAATATGAACCTCTCGTCAGTTTCACAATTCTCTGTGGATTAGCTCTGTTTCCTCAGCAATTTTTCCTTGATCAAATGGAAATTTGGGCAAAAATGTGTTTATATTCTCCACCAGTAAAATAGTGTTATCTGAAGGGCCCACTCTGTGGTATTCAGGGTCCTTTGCTTATCTTTTACCACTAGCAGTTTGGACCAAATCACAAATCGGGCTACAATATTTGGGCTGCCTAAGAGTTCAGTCTGGGGCAGCTTGTTCAAATCACAAACCACAGAGTGACTGGATCTCTTACAATTTCAAAAAAAGCTCTATTGGGGCAATATTTTAGTGTGG
>NW_012149175.1:1077853-1079349 GCF_000956105.1 Propithecus coquereli
ATCTCTTTCTACCTTTACATCTCTTCTCACATAATAGTGCTTTTACCTCTTTGGGATAATTTTCGATAGTAGAATTGTTAGATGAAGGGGCTGTATATATGCATTTTAATTTTAGTGTATTCTAGTAAGGGTTAAATAATTTAACCAGCATGGTTCGTCAATGTTCTATATTCCTAAATACAGTTTGTGCTCTTTGAAACTTCCTGCCATAGTATCTGTGGCCTTGACTCTCAGAGCACTTTAATCACTTCCACTGTACAACCACACAAGCTATGTCAGCTTTCTCTATTTCGTTCTGCTATTTGCCACTCTAAAGACAGTTTAGCAGTCTAAATTAGCTAAGGGACAAAGGTATCTTCAACTGAAATGAAAATTTGCTTCCAAGAAAATGCCTTCAGCTTCTGCTCCTTATTTTGCTTCCACTCCAGCATTTGCAACCACTTGCCCCACCCAGTACCCGCATCACTGATGACTTTCTTTTTCTTGGGCCCATGAGGGTGTTCTTATGCCCTAAGACCAGGGACTCTGGTGATATTTGACAGGGTGTGTCCCTACTCTTTCTCCACAAAAAAGTTCAATTGTGTTGTTCTTTTGAAAAACTAATATACAACAGAAAAATTGCTTTCAATGTTCTTCTTTTAGGTAGTTCCCCAAAGATAAAACAGAAATTTACGGTTGTAGAAACATCTGCTTTGTCCGCATTTGTCACCTCTTCCCATCTGACCACTTTGCTATTCAGGGTGTCTTGATCCATAACGTTCTGATGAGCTCATTCTCTTGACTGTTCACCGTATTTCCCTAAATCACCTCTAATTAAGCTCACACTCTGTAGAAGAACCCATGAAACGTTCACGACCGCTCTAACGATGCAATTGATTCCAACTCCGGGGCATAGTGCTTTAATGCCAGTATATGCTGCAAAAGAATGCAAAAGGGTGAAGTCACCCAAAATAAAGCTGCTATGAACTGCTTTACTGATTTGAAAATATGTTTGCTTAATAAAAAACATATAAAAGCAGCCAAAATCCTCACCTGCCATATTAGTAGGAAGTCTAGTATCTTTACTTCCCATAGTCCAAGCAGGTGCATAGAAGGTGGGAATTCTGACCTCCACACCATAGGGAGAGAAGACTGGGACTGCCTTGGGTTCTAGCTGCTTTATAATCTCCAGGATGATGCTGATGTGCAGTGGATCCAGGTCCCTGAACAGCGGCATGGATTTTCTCCCAAGCCAATCTCAGCCTATGGCCCTTTGTGACTCCTCAGCTAGAGTTTCTCTTTTCGGCCAATCCCCTAAAATGTCAGCTTGCCTTAAGAGTGTCAGGATTAATTCACGTGTCCATTTACAAACTAAAACCATCATACCCTTTCCTTTACCAAGGTGTGTTTCCCCAAGGTTGCAGGTAACTATTGTTTTTCTACATATAGAACTGGAAACTGACCTCTGGAAACATAAAGGAGGTCATTACACACATTTTTCTGTGAACGTGGCTATG
>NW_012149175.1:1079399-1081905 GCF_000956105.1 Propithecus coquereli
TAAATACCAGCAACCATCTTCCTTACCCCAGCTAGTAATCTCTAGTGAGCTATGTGGTCCATTTTTGTGGCCCAGTGGCAAAAACGACCACTGACAGAAATATTTCATATTTCTCATGTACGTGAGTTATGCCCTCTCTTCGTTCTTTCACAAACCATATTTTTCCTTTTTTCTTTCTGCTCTTCTACTTCACTCTATTTTTTTCCTCCCATAATCAATATTCAACAGTCTTTCAATATTTAAATGTTCGATAATAAGCCCCTGGGAGGAAATACATTCTATATATTTTAAAACCCTTTGTACGTTCTGATGATTCATAAATAGAGATCCACCATTAATTCAGAATCCTGTGTGTCAGGCTGTGAGCACAAGTTTTTTAAAGTGCCTTAAGGAGAGAGGAAATAACATAGTAGGCATATCAGAGCAAAAGAAGAATTAAATAATGGTTTTAAACATTAAATTTAAATAAGAAATTTTAGAAAAATCTTGGTTTCGTGGGAATGAAAACTCAACAATTATTAAGTACCTTCTATGTGCTAGGCACAAAATTGTGTATGCCTTACAACCCTATATATGAGAAGCATCTCACATATCCTAAGTAAAACTAATTTCAATAATGAAAACTCATTTATAAACATATCGTATGCTATTTTAAAAGCTACTAATTTTACCAATGAGACACTCGCAACATGAGTAAAGCTTCTCATGTCAACATAAGATAAAGGTGTCATGAAGTGTGACATTTCTGATTCAATGTCAAGCCGACTTATTTTCTGTGAACTCCTGAGCAAGGCAACTAATGACTACACGTCTTATCACAGTGTCTACACTGAGGTATTTTAAAATAAATTACAGACATCCTAGGTCACCCTTATTTTTCTTCCTAACTTGCTGATCACTGTTTCTTCGTTAACTTTGTTGATAGGTCTGGAGTCAACCATAGGTGTTGAGTTGCCTGGAGTTGAAGCCTAACAGCCTCTTTTCTCTTTAAATGACTTTAAACATCACTCATATGCTGATGAGTCTTAAAATATCTATCCCTGGCCCTGACTTCTCCCCTGAGACCCAGGGGGTCATATTTAATCACCTGGTTGACATCTGCACCTGGATGGCTGATCAGTCTCTGAACTCTTCACAGCTGAAACAAACTCCCAAAAAGGAAAAAAAAATCCTGTTACATTCTGGGTCCTTTCTGTCTCAGTAAATGGTGTTGCCTTCTACCTAGTTTTCCAACCCAAAAACTAGAGTGACCCTTGGTTCTTTCCTTCCTCTAATCTGCTACATCTCATCCAGCAATTCTAGTCTAGTTTACCTCCAAAATATTCCCAATTGTTCCACTTCACTCCATTCTTCCCATCAGGGTGCTACTCCAAAACAGCATCTTTTCTTTCCCAGACTGCTGCAATAGCTTCCAAATTGCTTTCCCTGCTTCCTGCACCCCAACCATCTATTGGTCACACAGCAGCCAGTGGTCATTTTAAAACATAAATCAAATCACATTTTTGCCTTGCTTAGAACCTTTAATGGCTTCTCATTGCACGCATATGAAAATTAAAATGCTTCCCATGTCTTCCAACATCTGGATGCCTACTTCTCTATCCTCTTTTTGTACTACCTACTCCTTCACTCCACTCCCCTATTTGCTCATTATACTTCAGCCTCTCTGGCCTCCTTTCTGTTTCTGAAGTAATCATGTCCTTCACCAACTCATAAACTTGTACTTGCTGTTACTTCTGTCTGGTGTGCTTTTTACACGGACACAGATCCCCACGTGGCTGATGCCTATTCATTCCTAGGTTTCAACTCAAATCCTCAGAAAGTCTTTCCATGAAAACTCAGCTCAGGTTACCTCTCCCTAGTCCTCTACACTCACCCTCCATCACATCAGCATATTTATGTTCTGTACAGCACTTCCCCTAATCTATAATTCTTTCCCCACTTACTCATTAGCTTCTTATTGTTGTCTCCCCAAAAGAACGCAAACTTTGTGAGAGGAAGGACCTCACCTGCCCTGTTCATGCCAACATTTCTTGTGGCAATCACAATGCCTGATACACACACAAACACACGCACACAGACACACATGCACAGAGGCAGGTGCACAATAAGTATTTGCATAAATGAATGAAAACAAAGAACAGAGGAATTGTGGACAGTAAGAAGTGAATCAGGAATAACAGGATGTGGCAAGGCAAAGGGGCTTTAGAGACTACATGACAGAACTCACTCGCCTTCCAGATGAGACCAACCAGAGGCGTGAAGTTGTCTGAAGCCAAGGAAGTGAGTGGCTGGAGCCTGGATTTCCTGACACTGAGTGCAGTGCTCTCCACTAAATAAGTGGGTCGTAAACTTGGTCCTTGATCAGGTTTTCACTGGGTTGTATTGAAATGAAGAAAATAAGAGCAATATTGCAGGCAATGATGTATCTCTAACTGTCCTTTTGTAGAAAGAACATGTTTAGCTCATGTCCTTCCTTCCTTTTCATATCAAATATCTTTTCTTTTAT
>NW_012149175.1:1085980-1101193 GCF_000956105.1 Propithecus coquereli
GAATACAAAAGGATGAGCATGACTAAAATATCAAAATTAAATCTGGAATGATAAGTAGATCTAACTCTTTTTTCCCCCTATTAAGCAAGTCAAGAGTGATTATGTGATTATCCTTACATGCAATTTGAAAAAAAAAAGGCAACTTTCTGAGTTTGGGTGGTGACTACTACATTCAAGAAACAAGCAGTCGAAGTCTGCTTTCAAAAATGGAGAGTTCTAGATGGCTGTGAGAGTCCTAATTTGGTCTTCTACAGGAACTGACCAATCTTGTTACTATGCCTCAGAAAGAGGCTTCGGTGATTTTATGATCTCTTTTAATTAAGTTTAAAGCATCACTAAAAATAGCAGATTTCAACCAAAACATGTGTCTTCTTTTTCTTAAAATCACATATTACCAGAATTCCTTCAGGAATTCCTCATGCTGACTTAGAGGACTTATTAAGAAGGTAATAACTTGCCTGGAATTACACTGTGGAACATGAATTTCCTACCTCAATGACATCATCATCATCTAATCATTTGAAAAAGCCAGAAAACCTAGTTCTACCTCCTTCTCCCCCACCTCTAGCATTTAATCAGTCACTAAGCCTTGCCAACCGTCTGCAATGATTCTGGAATTCGTTCTTTTCTTTTCATTCGCTGTCACTGCCAAGCTCAAACTTTCACCATCTTTTGTCCTAAGGACAACAATAATCTCACTGGTTTTCCTATTTCTTGTCTCTCCCACACTAATTCCTAAGCCACCCTAACATTTCCTTGTTTCCTTTCCTTTTTTTCTTTTCCTGCTTCTAGGAAGCCTCCCTGAATATTCTACCTTGTAATTCCTTCCTAAGGTTAATTATTTGCTCATTTCTGCACCGATAGGTCTCATATGTGTTATTGCTATAAAACTCATGCCGCTGAAGCACAGATTGCTATCTGTTTCTACTATTAGACTGTTGTTCCTGCTGCCAGACTGTTGACATCTTATAGACAAGACACTGTCTCACTTATACCTTCATTAATTCATTCATTCAAAATTTATTGATCACCCACCTTATGCCAGGAACTTTTTTTGAATAATGATAATAATGATAACAGCTATTTATTTTTTGTTAACATATTCAATAACCCTATGAGATAAGTATTGTTACCTTTACTTACATTGAGGAAACTGAAGAGTAAAGAGGCAAAGACAACATTGTCAAGACAAATATCTTGCTTTTACGTCTGAGTAAGGGCTCAATAAGTGTTAGTTGAATTTAATTGAACTTAAAAATAGAGCAGATACACTTAAAAGAATCTGTTTTGTCCAAGAGCCTCAGAAAACCAGAAGGAATATAGTGGTGATTAGAAAACCTGCTCTTTAATGCCAGAAAGATGTGAGAATTGCAATCTTCACGCTGCTACTAGTAAGCTACGTGACCTCAAATAGATTGCCTATTGCTGTAAACCTCAATTTAAAATAGAGATATTATTAACACTACTTGAAAGGGTTGTTATATGGGTTAAATGTGAAAATACATGCACAACGCTTGGTAAGCCATGTGACACAAAGTAAATCTACAATAAGTATCAATTATTATTGTAATTTCTATATAATAACATGGTATAATAGGGGCCAATAATAAGATATTCAATGTGAAATTACAAATTTTCTAGTTAGAATTTTGGATGTCATTATGTATTTTTATCTGATATATTTGTCTTTGCTATTGCTGCCGTTATTATTATTTCTATGGGGAGCCAATAGGAAGTACAGCATGAGAGTGGCCACTAAACACACATGGGAGTGTCAACTGATGAGTTTCTCCAGGTTTTCATCATAATGACATTCAAAGCTATAAAATATGGATCTACTAACTTCTTCTGTCATAAAATATTATCATTTACATGAAATAGGACTATTTTAAAGGTTTTTAGATTTTATCCTTCTTTCATAGAATTGCTGTGCCAGGAAGAATAAATAGGAATGACAGTAACTACTGAGTTAAGAAACTAGGTTCAATGTCATAGAAAACATTATTTACACCATAACTTAACCATCTCAATTGTGGTTGAAAGGAAGAAGAAAAATATTTTAAAACAATCTTAGGAACTATCTACTCCAGGGAGAGATAAGAATTTCATACATCTCTGAACATGGAGAAGGAATTTCTGGCACTTAGAGAAGACTTTTAGCTAAAGGATCAATTAGCCAGCACACACACGTTGGCCTGAGGACCAATCAGCCTGGCCTGTTTCCACTGCGATGTTAGGAGCAAAATGGCCCATTGCCCACCTGTGTGGTAGATGGGTGAGCATGTGGCCCTTCCTCCTTTCTTCCCCATCGCGTATGCTCAACTCCTCACTAGTGGTCAGTTTCCCAATGAGTAAATAAGGCCTGCTTCTTGACACACATTCCACAAGCAAGCCATATTTTAGGAAAAAGTCAAATGTGCCAAAAGGAAATTATAGAAGACCAGGAAGCCACAAGAGAGTGAGGATTGGTCGGGGTGGGCGAGCGGAGGCGGGAGGAGCAATGTTAGTGGGAACTTTGCCAAAAATCCAGTGCAAGCATTGCTCAATCTTTTCTTTCAATAAACATCCTTAGGATGGAAGCATTAGATGGTGTGCCTCTCCACTAATTCCCAAGCAAATATTGGGCTGTTTGTGGCTTATAGTCTAGGGCTCTATTTTGCTGTATCATCTGTGTATTTTTTTAATGTTGTATTTCTTTTGGTTAATCTTCCTTCCTCCTACAAAACAAAACGTTCTGCAATAACAAACACTGTCTGTGGTAAGTCCCTAAAACTCCGGTACAACAGATTGCAAAGCCTGCTGTCCATTTCAAATATGCTTGCATTGTTTATCTCCTAAGTTTTCATGTCTCCAACTCTGTCTTACATATGTGTCATTTTTCTCTGGTCACCAATCGCTTTTTGCTCTTTGCAAAAGATGCTTCACCATGCATAGCAAATGTGTTTTCCAAACAAAATCCACAAATCTGGTTGACTTGTAGAAACTATTGATATCTTAATAATTTGAAAACTATGTCATTTTTCTTTTCACTGCTTTGCTTATGTCCAAGTCTGTGAAAAAAGTCTTTTAAATATTTTTAATTATGAACTATTTTGAACTCAAAGAAAGCTACAGAGAAAAATATAATTATTTGAACACTGTACGTCATCTTGGATGTACTAGTCAGACTTTATTAGAGGTGTTTTTTACCAAATGGGAATTCACTTCTGAGAATGCTGAATCCAAGTAATTAATTAAGTGATTCTCAGACTCACTCAAAAAACCAGATGCTAAAAAACAAAAAACAAAAAAACAGGTGCTCTTAAAGAGAGTATCACAGTGCCTACACATACAAGGCAAGTTATACACTAGAGTGACTGAATGTGAGAAGCAGCAGGGAACAGAAAGGACTCTGGCTATCATAGCATTTATCCCAGTTTGCCTGGGGCTAGGTCTGACTTATGCCTGTTGCTCTGACACAGTTATCGATACTACCTCTATCATTTTCAGTGTACCCTGGATTTGACAATAACTTATATGAGGATCCTAACTGAAAAACTAGAAGGCACATATTCTACCGAAAGAAGATAGCTTCTAGTTGGCTCTGGCCAATCACTGTCATGTAGGAATGAAGAACTGTACTTTTTCAAAAGAAGCCAAATTTGGATTTTAGGTTCAATCCCCCCAAATTTAATGTTCGTTCGACTGTCTTATTTTTTTTTTTTTGTATTCACTTTATAAGTCAAAAGTTGTTTTAATGACAGATTTCCCTACATGTACCAATGTACAATTTCTTTTGGTCTAGAACGTGTACAGTTTGGGAGCTTCTGTATCATCATTCTCTTTGCTGCTCCCTCAGTTGGAATGTCTGCCTCCGCTTAGTTCAGAATAAACAGACCCTGTTTGAATGCTTCTAAAGGAGGCATCCATCATCAGGAAAACTGATTGGAAACAGTATGATGAGTGATAAACTCAGGCTTAATGAACTGATTTGCTGACATTTGCATTTAAACCACTTTCCATTGCTAAAAACATCATTCATTGAACAACTGCTATGTGCCAGGCAGTAGTCCAGGAATTTAATCTACATTATCATGATGTGAGTCATCACAACAAAGTGGCAGTGGCATCATTATTTCAGTTTTAAATGAAATTAAATGGAAGCTCAGAAAACTTATGTGATTTAACCAAGGTCATGTGGCTAATAAATGATGAGCAGCCAGGATTGGCACATAAGTTTTTCTGGCTAGAAATCCTATGCTCTGTCCACTGTACTCATACCCTTTGATAGGCAAAAATGAGCAGCTTCAGCATTTAACTTTTCCCCTTATACAAGTATGTTTCCCCAAATTGCAGTGTTTCTATTTGAAGAAAATATCTATTAGAGAAGTTAATAAATTCAAAGACTAAAGCAACCTATATGTGGTAACAAATGACTTTGGATGTCCATTTAGCAATGTAAAGGTAGATTGATAGTTCTGGAAAACATAGTCTTATTATGAAAAATATCTTCAAATTGTGGTCTGCACAATAGAAAAACTATGTGATATTGGTAATTGTCTTTGGTCAGGTTTTTTTAGAAGCAGAGTTTGAGACAGGACTTCTTACACAAGTAATTTCTTGAGGAACAGCTCTTATGGGAAACTGATAAGGTACAAGGAGAGCAAGATAAGGTAGAGGAATAGCTAAGCAACATGAGCTATTAGAAGTCTAGTCTCCTGATCTTGTACGGAGTGCTGGGGCTTGAATTGCATCACAGAAACTGCCCTGCCTAGAGGCAAGAGGGCTGAGCTGTTACATCCCTGCATCATGAGTTTGTGGCTACCAGTCTCCCAGGCATCTTCTGGTGACTCCCTTCAACCAAGGGCAGGCCTCCAGAGAAGGACACAGGATTGAGCCCTTAGCAGTTAATACCTACACAACCAGGTAAATGGGATCTGTGGGGAGGTGAGGGTAAGAGGATAAGTGCGAGGTGGAGAGAGGTAGGGAGACCATCGACGCCATCTACTTTAGTTGTCATGTGGCAGAGATTTGTATAAATTGCTCAAATTTCTTTATTTATAGTATTTTTATTTTGTGACATTTTAAATTAAAGAGACTATTATTTCCTCTGCAAGGCTGTATTTTCTTCTTGAATGGGTGATAAAGTTTGCTGAATTCTTACTATCTTTTGTTGTCTCCAGTGGCCAAACACCCACTCCATGCAATTCATTTTAGCTCCAAGAATATACATCACATCTAATCAATATGCAAAATAAATTCAGACTATGATTCCTTCCTTTTAAACAATTTTGTTATAAGACATTATAGTACAACAAAACAATTCAGCCAGTCCCTCAGAGATTGTCATAATTGGCTATGCCATATTACACAGGTGAAAAAAACTACTGTCAAATATAGAGAAAATTATTCATTTCTCTTAATAAGAAGACATCTCTATAGAAGAAAAAGCTGTTTAAAAATAATACCATAACCTTTATGTGCATATTGTATCACTATTACTAAAATAACACTAACAGTAATAGTTAGAACCTTTAATATCAGTCATATAGATTGTTATATGTTTCACATATATTATCTTAAATGTGTTTTATAATGTATTATAATGGCCATGAGCTTTTAATTTCAGAAGTTGTGTCATGCATAATTTTTCCTCACTAAAAGGCAAATACAGCTTTTTGCTGTATTTTTGGCAAGATGAAAAAAAAGCCAATTCAATTTGCTCCGTAATATTTGATTTTTTCAAATTGTCACCGACTTCCCTCCTTACAATAGACCTTTGAACGGGGGACCAATGTGACTGCTGGAGATTCAGAAGCTGTTGTAGAGACATAGCAGTCTAGTTTGGTTGTACAGATAAAACTGATTGTTTTCACAAAGAGCATGAGGAGACAGCCTTTCAGCCAGAAAGTTGCCTAGTTCACAGTCCACCAAGGGTGAAGGAAATTTTTCTGATGTTATTTGCTTGTAGGATGCAAAATTCTACCTTGAGGTCTTCCCTCACTTAAGTAAACTATGCAGACTTTTCAGTTCCTCCCAGATATACCCAGGGTCTCAGAGATGCAGTCTGCATTAAAATGTAAGTGTAACCTTACAAATGAGGGTGAAAATTAAAAAAAAAAAAAATCATCCAGCTTACAAAAACTAAGTACAGAAATGTGCCTTTATGAAAATTTAGTTTAGTTTCTTATTCACCAAATGGGCCACTGTAAGTCAAAGGCAGCTTTATATGTTTTCAGAGTTATATTTTAAAAGAGTTCAGTGTTCTCTGCATTAAAATGTTTTCAAGTGTAACCTTACAAATGAGGGTTAAAATCTAAAAAAAAAAAAAAAAGTATCCAGCTTATAAAAACTAATATAAATTTGCCTTTATGAAAATTTTGTTTCTTATATCCTCCTCTTCCTACCCCTTTCCCTCTCAGAATCAATATCATCTGCCTATCCACTATCAGTGCAGACGATTGTATGGTGCTCTAGTTTCTATTATAAAAACAGTAGTATGATTTTCCTTTTCCAAATTTAAAAATATCATAGTAATTAAGCTTTGCAAACTGCATGTTAACTCTTCAGAGGTATTGAAATGTGCACCTTCCTATTGAGAAACACTGCTTTCAATTTTTAAATGAAAAATATTATTAAATAGCTACATCTACCTATTGATGGAAAGTAAGTGAATATGATCAGTATTTCCTTGTTGAAGAAATCAGAGAATTTGAGATGCAGACAATGGAAGACACAAGCAAGTTTTCAGAGAATGAGAAGCCCCTTCGCTGAGATTGGTTGATGGCTTCTCTGAAACCAGTAGCAAGGAGGTTAAACAAAACTTCTGGTTTGTCCACCAGAGGGTGTCTACCTTCAGCCCATCCCCAATCTCAGTGGTAGAGATGGGAATGATGAGGGGCTGAGGCTCAGGAATGAGTTAAGAATATCCATTTAATTTTTTACTTCATAATAAAAATCTGAAAGTTTAATTTTTTAAAGGATGAGTCCAAGTGTGTCCTTATGAAAATAGTTGAGTCCAAAAATATTTGGTATCAAAACTGGCTTTGTCAAAATGGCCACATTAAATGGTCTTTTCGAAAGGCCATGTACCCGGGAAAAAGAGGTATGGTTTGGGAATAAAGCCAACCTTCATATCTTATAAACCCAACTAACCTTGTGTGTGTGTATATGTGTGTGCACGTGTGTGTACAACAGAATAAATATTTCACGTTATTTGGTTTTTTGAAGACTAATGATAATATATAGAGTGCCTAGTTCAATGTGCAGCATGAAGTAGAAATTTAGTAGTTGGTGACAATTATAATTATGGTTATTATAATTCTGAGAGCAAAACTGTCAGCAGTAGAGTTCCACAACTATTCGACACATTCCCTGGCCTAAGGTTCTGTTAATCAATCTGTGTCTTCTGCCTGGAAAGCTCTCCTCCCCCCACTCCTATCCTCATTGGTGGTTTGATACCTTTTTGGTCTCAGCTTATACATTCTGCTTCCAGGAAACCTGTCCTGAGTACCCAAGACTGAGTGAGACCTCCCTTCTGTGACTCCTAGACTTTGTGTTATTATAATTATTATCACTTGCACTGATAATGTCTGTAGGCCCTTGAAGGGTAGGGAATATGTCTTCTTGACCTTGCATCCCCCATAAACTAGTATGTTGCTTAAAACATTATAAGTACTAAGTATAAATATTTTGAATGCATATTGATAAATAATTGGTTGATGAAATATTATTGGGCTGAAAATACATCAACTTAGAAAATTATTCAGACCACCCTAGGAAATACTTCTTTTTTTTTTTAATGTACCCCTGCTTTTAAATAGGAAACGCTTCTTGTGGAATTCTCTTGCATTCCTGTGTAGTTTTCAAATCTCTGAACCTAGCTTCTTCTTGTAGCCAGTGTCTTCCCAGTTTGACATAACCCAATTAACTCAAGTCTACTTGACCCTATGTGTCCTCACACAATTTGAAATACTAGATCATGAACCAAATACAACATCTGCTCATGATACCTATAGAAATTATAGTACATACACTCTGATTTCCATTCTGCTCAATCCTAGTTGGCACTAGCTAAGAGAGCTATTATCTATATTATCTACTTCTTCAAAATTCTTTTCAATGATGCCCTTTATTGTGATTTTTAAACTTTTCTTCTCCTGGCTTTTTATAAGTAACCCTGAAATATGTTTATCTATCTCATGGCCCCAACTGACTTTCCTATGGTTTAACCCACATCATTCTCAGTCATGGTTGTCTTGATCATGCATTCTATTTTCTTATCTTTTCCTAACTTATTTCTGTACTTGTTGCCTAAACTCTTTCACAGGATTCCAGTGGATTCACTCTTGTCATTGATTCACTATTCTTAATCAAATGTCTCTGTTGAAAGTGAGACTTTTTCTTTGCGAATTGTGCCATTTAGTCTTCCTCATAGAGGTGTCCTTCTTAAATAAATAGTTTTAAAGGTCAATAAATCAAACATCAAATTAAAGGTATGGTAAATTGTGGTAGAAGATGGCCACAACACTTTGTCCCAGTCCTGTGGGCATGCTCCTTTGCAATGGGATGTTGCCACTCTTCCCATTAAGAGGTGGAGTCTATCTTCCCAGTCCTTAATTGCAGCTGGCCTGTCACTCGATCTGACCAATAGAATGCAGTATAACTAGTAATAATAGACTTCTGAGCTTAGGTTCCAGGAGGCCTCAGAGCTTGCTGAAACCACCACGTGAAGAAGCCTGATCTAGCCCCTGAAGGATAGGAGACCTCATGGAGCAAGGGCTGCCCTCTCCACTGAGGCTCCCTAGATCAACCAGCCGGCAGCCAACACCAACCATCACAAATACGAGTAAGGCCACCTTGCACCATCCAGTCTCAACTGAGTCACCAAATGAATGCAGCTACATGAATATCTTCAAGGGAGAACAGCAGAAGAACTGCCCAACTGAATTCAGCTCATACTGCTAACCCACAGAACCATGAGGAAATAAATTAAGCCAACAAATTTTGGATTGGTTTGTTACATACAAATAGATAATAAATAATTAGCCATAACAATAGATAATAGATAATACACATAGTTTTCCAAAAATACACAACTAACTTCTTTTGTTTTAAGCAAATCTGGAAATGTATTTTTCTTTTTGAACCTATGGTGTTACCTAAGTGCTGTGTTTCACTCATACCGAACATTCACGGAATGTCTTGAAGTTCACAATATGTTTTTCAATCTATTCCTTTGATCTTGACATGCACTCGATAGGAAGGAGGCAGATCAGGTATTGTAAGCATCCTCATTATCTGGATGAGGAAATTGAGCTCAAGACAGCACATAACTACACAAGGCCACATGGCAGCAGAGGTCAAGGCCAGGGCCACAATCTGGTACTCTTTACTCTGTGCCATGCACAGCCCTCTCTGCTTGGATAGAATAATCTAATTTCTAATATTGGCAGAATTGGATTAAATCTAGGTTTGTATTTGCCAAAATCCATGATTCTTGATTTTTTAAAAAATCAGTCTTTCTCATTACTAATGTTCACTTTTCACTATGGCCTTTTTTAAAAAAATTTAATACCCATATACATTTTAAGTAAATTTTAGCTCTGAAGTTTCTGATTCATTTTCAATTAAAATTTTTTAGCAATAATTCTTTGATGTTCAATAATGCCTTTGAACCATTTTATAAGCCATTTATACCTTTTATCTTTGAATCATCCAGTCACACCTTGCCAAGAGAACTCAAAATTATATTTCACGCTTTTAGTATTAGGTGCAAGATGCAATGTATTTCTAACCTGAGGATATTGTTTCTTCTTTCACTGAAGGAATTGCTTAACTGTATCCTTTACAAACTGGTTTTCCTCCAAAAGAGAATATTTACCTCATGTGATTTTATTGCTATCTCAAGCTATTATGGTTCAAAATGGGCTTTGGGGGACTTGTGTTGGATTCTAATAAAGCGATGATTTCTACATACCAATTTGGGGAAAGATTACATTAAGAAAATCTTAAGTAAAGCTCATCGAGCCAGCAATGCAGTATTAAAGCAAAAAAAAAAAAAAACCCATAAAATTTGTTTTACTTTTCTTAAAAGCATTACCATAGTTTAATTTATAAGTGATATATATTTAGTGTTCCATTAATATGGAAGGGACTGTTTCTTTCATCTATTTGGAATTAGGCAGCACAGCTAACACTGATTTAGCATCTACTATGTGCCTAGAATAGTTCTTGTCATATGTTTTCCATTTAATCCTCATAACAACTCACTAAGTATGTGTTTGTTATTTTCAGTTTATGAACAAGGACATTTACACTTAGATATGCTAATGGGATTCAGACGAGATGGCTGACCAGGGACACCAGAAGCCAGATCATCTCAGAAAGAAGGCAAAGTTTTAGATGAAAAAGAAACAAACAAACACAAACAAACAAACATACATTGATTGGATGTAATTCAGAGGGAAAAGTGCCAGTACCTACCAGAGATTCCAGGGGAAGAAGTTGCAGAGCAGAAAAAGAAAGAGCAAGATATTGGCAGAGATCAACCCCTCAGAGGCTTGGAGTCAAGCGAAAAGGGTAGGTGGAGCAGTTTGCTTCCCCAGACCTCACATCTCTGGCAGTCAGCAGGCTCCTGAGCTGCTGCAGAGCCTTTCTACCCTCATGAGCCCCAAAACTGCGCCACCAGTGAACTGGGAGCTTCTTGAGGACAAAGCACCAGGCTTCCAGCCCCCTTGGGGTTGCTTCCTGTCACCTCAGACCTGAGCTGAGACAGCAGGCATCATATTGTGCACTTTTATCCTCCCCAGTGTGCTTCAACCCCTCAGTTTTTGCCTTGCTTGTTCCCACACAAACATTTCATAACTCAGGTCCAAACTGCAGGATCCCCAGGGGCCAGTGGGTACTGAGGGTTCTGTGTGACCCCAGAGCCTGGACATTCTGGGAGGGCTTCCTTCCAGAGAGAGGGACAGAGATGACCAGAGTGTTAGCTTTCCTCTATTCAGACTCTTTTCTTCACCTTCTCCTCCTCTACTCACAGCTGCAGAGAGAGAAGATTGAGGCAGGGCTCTCAGGAGTGACTGCTTCCCCTCTCTTGTACATCTACCACACCGAGGCTTCCACAGAGAGTGAGGTTCAAATCTTTCCTCTTAAACATGTGCAGCAGACCAAGAAGCTTAGACTGTGAGCTCCCTGCTCATCAGCACTCCCTGGTTCTGCTTGCCCTGCTACTCCATCAGAGCACACCCCAAAGCAGAAGGACATCAAACTTGCTTGAGCACCCTATAGGCAACTTGGGACCAGCACTCATCTCCCTGACACAGTCAGGGATTGATGTTTGAGGACCTGGGGAAAAACCCACATGCCAGATCCCATACTCCCAGGATTTGATCCTGTTGCTGAGGGGTACAGAGGAGAGATTTATGAACTAATCTCAGGAGGTGAGGGAGCCCACATGGGTGGAATTGAAAAGAGAGTGCAGTGCGTGTCCCAGCCACAGCACACTCATGGAGCACCCCTCCCTCCACAGGAAGGCCATGCTCTCAGCCCAGGGCAGGATTCTAGACAGGGAAGCTCCCAGCCTGCACTGCCATCATGGGTCAGCTCGGTAAGTTTGAGCTCATGACTGCTGGCAGATGATTGAGGGATACCACAGAGCAAGGTAGGGGGAAGAAGAATATACCCTGCTCTGCTCCTGACAGTCAGATTGTAAATCTCAGATGGCCCCTATCCCATGGGCATAATTTCTGGCTGGGTGGGGCCACTTCAGCACCTCCCTGGAGGCTTTCCCCAAAAACCTGGGAATAGACCTTTGACCCCTGCTGAAACAGCTACTTTACCAGATTTTGTAGAGCCTAAGAACAAGTTCACCCAACCCAGCTCTGCCCAGCCTCATTCTGCCACCTGCCTCTGCAGTGGTGGAGAATAAGGACTCACCCAGAAGTTCCAGAATCCCGCCCACCACCTGAGCCATTTGAGTGCTTCTCCTAATGGGATAGAGTCAGTAATAGGTCTGTAAAACAATACTGCAGCTGATTCCTTCTGGAAAGCACCACCTAAACAGGGATGTCAATTTGCAGAGTCCTTTACAACATTTACTGACTCAATCATACAGAGTGTTGTTGCTTCTTACCCACAAACACCACCTACTGTCTCAAAGATTAAACTGGGCTTGCCAGTATAATTCACACTGTTAAGAAGAGCACAGGGCTGGTGAAAGAGAAAGGATCTCAAACACTTCCATACTCTCTCAAAAAAGAGAGACAGGGAATCTGCCCACACACATAGCTCACCACTGCTACAGCCTACAAACAAGTAGCAGCTGAGAATAACACCACACAAAGAATATCTATAACCAAGGCTCTATCCAGAACCTAGACTACCATCAAAGCAACCACAAGTAAAACCAAAGATTCTTACCCAACAAATACTACAGACATACCCTTACGAGTAAGGGTAGGGGGAAAAGCCCTCCCTAAACAAACAAACAAACAAAAAATCCAAAAAAATAACAAAGAAGCAACAGCTGCTTCAGATGACAAGGAATCAGTGAGACTCCAGAAGTATGAAAAAGCAAGCAAAAGGACACACGCAAAAGCTCGCTTGCAATGGATACCAACCGAAATGAAAATATTGAAATGACAGATAAAGAATTCCAAACATGGATTGTAAGGAAGCTCAATGAAATCCAAGAGAAAACAGAAAGCCAACTCAAAGAAATCAGAAAAAAAATTCAGGAAATGAATGAAAAATTCACTAAAGAGACTGACATATTAAAAAAAAAAAAAGGAAATTCTGAGGAAAAAAAGAAATTCTGAAAATGGAAAATTCATTCAAGGAAACACAAAACAGAGTGGAAAGTTTTAAGAATAGACTAAGATCAGGCATAAGAAAGAATCTAACTCTTTCAAATTAACTTGGTCAGTCAAAAAATAAAGAACAAAGAATTAAGAGGAATGAACGAAGCCTAGAAGAAATATAAGATTACGTAAAACAGCCAAATATAACAATCATAGGTATCCCTCACGGTGAAGACGAAAATGTACAAGGGCTGGAAAATCTATTAAAGGAATAATTGAGGAAAACTTCCCTGGTCTTGCTAGAGATTTAGACATCCAGGAACAAGAAGCTCAGCAAACACCTGGGAGATTCACTGCAAAGAGGCAATTACCAAGACAGATAGTCATCAGACTGGCCAAAGTCAACATGAGGAAGGAAATCCTGTGAGCCATGAGGAAAAAATATCAAGTAACTTACAAAGGAAAATGCATCAGGCTAACTGCAGAGTTCTCAACTGAGATCTTACAAGCCAGAATAGATTGGGGGCCCCATCTTCAGTCTTCCTAAGAACAACAACTGCCAGCCTACAATTTTGTATCCTGCAAAACTAAGTTTCATATTTGAAGGAGAAATAAAGATTTTCCAGACAAGCAAACACAGAGAATTTGTCAAGACCAGACCTACCCTGCAGGAAATACTAAGTACTGCCTTATACTTGGATCAGTACAATAGACATCCACAGTGTAAAACCACCCAAAAGTTAAAGCTCAGAGTTCATATAAAACAATAGCACAAGAGGTAAAACAAAGCAATACGGTACTCCATAACAGGATGAACAGAACAGCATCCCACATATCAATTCTATCAATCAATGTGAATGGTCTGAATTCCCCACTCAAGAGACATAAGCTGGATGGATGAACGTAAAAATACAACCCAACTATCTGCTATCTCCAGGAAACACATCTAACCTACAAGGACTCATACGGACTCAAGGTGAACAGATGGGAAAAAATATTCCATGAAAACGGAAACCAAAAGAAAGTGGGTGCAGCCATTCTCATATCAGATAAAAGTGACTTTAAATGAAAACAGTAAAGAAAGACAAAAATGGTCATTATATATTGATAAAAGGAGCAATTCAACAAATAAGATAAAAAAACTTTCCAAGAAAAAAACGCGTAGGCCAGAAGGATTCACAGCCAAATTTTACCAGACCTACAAAAAAGTGCTGGTACATACCATGGAAATTATTTCATAACACAGGGAAGGAGGGAATATATATGCAAAAATCCTCAATAAAATACTAGCAAACTGAATTTAACATCACATAAAAAATATAACCCATCAGGACCAAGTGGGTTTCATCCAAGGAATGCAAGGATCATTCAACATAAGGAAATCAATAAATGTGATTCACCACATAAGCAGAAGCAAAAATAAAGACTATATGATCATCTCAAAAGATACAGAAAAGAATTTGACAAAATTCAGCACCCTTTCATGATAAAAAAACCCCCAACAAAGTAGGCATAGAAGGAACATACCTCAAAATTATAAAAGCCATATATGACAAACCCATAGCCAGCATCATACTGAATGTGGAAAAGTTGATAGTATTTCCACTAAGAACTGGAACAAGACAAGGGTGCTCACTGCAACCACTTCTATTCAACACAGTGCCGGAAGTCCTAGCCACAGCAATCAGACAAGAAAAAGAAATAAAGTGTAGCCAAATTAGGAAAGAGGAGGTCAAATTATCACTTTTTGCTGACAGCATGATCTTATACTTAGAAAACTACAAAGACTCCATCAAGAGATTCCTGGAATAGATAAATAAATTCAGCAAAGTCTCAGGTAACAAAATCAATGTACACAAATCAGTAGCATTCCTATACACCAGTAACAGTCGAGCTGAGAGTCAAATCAAAGACTGAATACCATTCACAATAGCTATGAAGAAAATAAAATACCTGGGAATATACTTAACCACGAAGGTGAAAGATCTCTACAAAGAGAACTACAAAATACTGAGGAAAGAAATCCCAGAGGACACAGTCAAATGGAAAAACATATCACGTTCATGGATCAGTAGAAAAAAACATTGTTAAAATTCCATCCTACCCAAAGTGATTGACATAAAATATAAACACCATATTTCACAGATCTAGAAAAAAATAATTCTACACTCCATTTGGAACCAGAAAAGAGTCTGAATAGCCAAAGCAATCTTAAGCAACAAGAACAAATTTGGAGTCATCACATTACCAAACTTCAAACTATATGACACGTCTATAAGTAACAAAAACAGTGTGATATTGGCACAAAAATAGAGACCTAGACCAATGAAATGGAACAGAAAACCCAGATATAAAACCATCCACATACAGCCAACTGATCTTTGACAAAGCAGGCGACAATATACACTGGGGAAAAGGAGCCCTATTCAATAAA
>NW_012149175.1:1102568-1107427 GCF_000956105.1 Propithecus coquereli
AAGCTGTTCAGATTTCCTCAGGGAATCCTCTCCCTGTAGTCCCCAATCCATATTGAGGAAGAATATCATAACATCACACAGAGTGACTGATTCCTGTGCTGAGAAGTCTCATCCTAATTCCTGTTAGGAAGTGAGGATCCAATTAAATACTTTGAGAGAGCTTCATTTACACCTAATTGAAATATAAAACATGAGGAGAAACTATATCTTCCATTTGGAATATTCTAAAATGTTGATTAGAATTGGTAGATGACAATAATCATTAATAATAATAACCGGTAATTCACTTGTACTTAAAAGAAACCTTATTATATGTCTATAGCTTTATTTTCCTGTTGTAGAAATTCAGGCAAAAAGACATTTAGTCTTATGATCATACAGCTAATTAAGCAGAAGAATTAAACCTAGATAATTTGGTATCAGAAACCTCATTCCTAACCTCTCTGTTCTTTGTAAATCCAAAGTCCTTGTGAGGACAAATATCATATTACACGTAAAGATTTTATAAGTCATAATGCTTAATACCAATGAAAGCTATCATTTTGCCTAAAAAGTGGGATTGCCAACCAAGAATTTTAAAGATACAGATACAAATCTGCAAATAATGTGAACTACTTGCCTTGGAACTATCTGCCCATTGAACCAAAAAGGAAACGAGGGGAAAAAAAAGAAAAGAAATCATGGAAAAGTATAAGAAGCAAAAGAATCCTGACTTTTAAAAATTTCTAGGCATCATTGTCTTCACTTCCTTTCCTTTTCTCTCCAAGCATTTATTAGATGCTTAGTAGAAGTACATTTATGCGATTAATTGTGGGGCTAATTCAGATGGTGCCACTTTGAAGACCCTACTTAAGCATATACCTGGGAATAATTTCTCTTTCTCATCTTCACTTACTGTAATAGTTTTTCTTTATGTGCCTTGTTTTATATACCTTACTTTTCAGAATGTTAGACTACTCCCACCTATGAAAGGACGATCCCACCAGCAATAGTATCCCTGAGGCTGGATCAAATAGCAGTTGGATTTAATAAGTCTGCAAATAAGACAGGAAGCAAATACTATTGGAGTCACTTCTAAAACTTTATAGTCCAATAAAACTGTGTCATTCTAGAGGCATAAGGCATTTGAATATTTATTATAACTCTGAGTATACAAGGTAAGGTAATGCCAAATATTTTAGTAGTTGAAATAAACAGAAGTGACATCCTTGATTCTACCACCAACCACCTCTCTGATCTTGGGCAAATTATTAAACGGTCGACCTCATTTTCTTCATCAGAAAAATGGAGGTAATGAAAACATACATGTGGGTTTTTAGGGAGAAATAAAAAATATACAAAATATGTCCAACAAAATGGCTTTCCACATTGTAGAAATTCAATAATTTTTAGTCTCCATTTCCCTTCCTGCCAGTTCTCTTTCCCCTCTCTCCTTGTTTCATGTGTAGATCAACTGTGTCAGTGAGAAGAACACTAATGGTTTAAGATGATGTATAGTTATGTAACATCTTTCCTGTGAGACTTAAGAAAAATAGATTAACTATCAGTGTTAATTTCAATAGATACCTTGAAAGAACTAAATTGGCTTTTTCTGGTTTTCTGTGGTCTCTATTTTCATAAAAATTATTAAAGTTCATATATAAGGCACAAAATAAACATTTGTAGAATTCAAGAATTACAGAATTTTAGAATTGGAAGGGACATTCAGTAGGAAAGAGATGAGCATTTATTCAAACAATCAAAAAGTTGTGAGCACTTACTATATGCTGAGACAGAGAGGTCTCTGTCCTTGTGAAGTTTATATTCTAGTGGGGCAGGTACCCAATGTTCAGTTTTACTCAGCTCTCATGTACAAGGAAGGGCTGGTATAGATTAAGTAAAGGAAAATCTATCCAACAAAGTTTTATTCAAACAGACACTTAACCATGGGAAGAAGTAGGCTATATTGAGGACGAGAATAAGAATCATAGACAGGAAGCAGGAGGTGCAAAGATATTAGGAGGGAACAGTCTTGGCCAGTCTGAGGAACCGTGGAAGGTCAGTCAGAAACGGAAAAGGAGAAAGTGGTAAGGTATGAAGTCAGAAAGGTAAGCAGGGACACACTGTGTAGAGTCCTGTGGATGTGGTGAGTAGTTTGTGTTTTATATTACATGTGATGGGAAGCCATTGGAGGACTTTGACTAGGAGGGTGACAGATCTCATTTATAAATTTAAAACTTAACTCTCGCTGTGTGGGGAAAATAGATGGTCAGTAGGTAAGAACTGAAGCAAGAAGGCAAGTTAGAAAACACTGCTGTATTAAAGAATGAATGGAGTGGGGATTTGGATTGCAGCGAAGATGAGAAGTGATCATATTTAGGTAGAGTCAATGGGACTTGAGAATCGATTGAAGTAGGGAGTGAGAGAACTCAGGAAACCAATTGCAACTTTTAAAATTGGGACTTAAGCAAATGTTTGGAAGTTGCTGTCATTTAGTGTGACGGGAAAGATCTGGGGAAAGAAAAGTCAGAGATGGAGACATAAATTGTTTGATCAGCAACATATACATGATTTTTAATGTCATGGGCCTGAGTGAGTCCATCTTAAAAATGACTATAGCTAAAGAAGGGGTGAAGGCCAGAAATTGAGCACCAGGGAACTTTAGCATTTATCAATTTTGAGAGAAGTAGTCAACCAAAGAGTTTGTAAAGGAGTATCTATTGAACTACTGAGGTAGAAGAAAACCCAGTCAAGACTAAAATACAATTAGTTATAATTCAGAGATAAATCGACTCATAAAAAATACTGAATACAATCCCACCAGAATGCCAAGAAAATGTCATCTCATCAGTCTGGAAGGTCAATATTGTCCTAGAACCAATGTTGAATTTTTAATGATTTGCCAGGTTGAGACAGTATGTCCCTGATGAATATTATTTTATTCCAAAAGCCTAGCAGAAATCCTGGTCTTCTAAAAAGAACTGGCAGAGGGAAAAATGGAAGAATAAAGGAAAGGAGAGGTCAGAAGGAGGTGCTTTGAAGACCTTGCCTCAAGTATTTCCCTTCTAAGAGACACTAATTTTCAAAGGGGAATCAAAACAGGAAAAAGGATTATGCAGCTTCCTTTTCCTCTCAGTTGCATATTGAAAACCACTGATACCACTACCGGTAGCTTCTTCCTGCCACGTCTCAGGTCATCTGACTTCATTCTGCCTCTAGTTGCAAGCCAAATATGGGAGCAGAAGCTCTAGACAGCAATATAGGTCATGCATGATCCAACCCCCTAAGTTAGTTGAACTTTGAAAATATATAATTACCCCACTAAGGTTCAACTTACCCCATTACTCAAATGACTGATCCCCTTAGAGGGTTTCCTTATTGTGTAACTACCATCTGTGAAAGAACGGAGACATGTTTGGAGCCTCGAAGGAGTGCTTCCTGACATCAAAGTCCCACGTGGATTCCTTTGGAAAATTGCTGATGAAATACAACTGTCTAGCATTTAGCAGTTTGCTTGAAAGAGGAAGAGAATTATCCTATGAACTCTGATAAGAATAATTATGAAAATTTTAGATCGAACTGGACACTAAAGGACAGGCTTCACAGTCAGAGGTTGGTTCGATTTCAAGCTTCACCACTTGCTGGTAGTTGGATCTTACGCAAACTACATGACCTTTGTGAACCTCAGTTTCCTTTCCTGAAATGGTCATTATGATAATACCTACCAAAAAGGTTGCTGTGATAATTAGATGGCATTGTATGTGTGTGTATGTGTGTGTGTGTGTGTGTGTGTGTGTGTAGAGAAAGAAAGGAAATTAGTACTGTGCCTAGCACGTAGGATAGATCATAATATACAAATAAAGGATAACCATTTTGCCACAGGAGGCAGGGTTAACAGGACTCATCACAGGAGGTGCAATGTGGCCCTTGCATAGTGGGTTTTTTGCCACTCAGTCTCTTCCAGGCATTCTTCTCTGACTCTCTCCAGGACCAGATCTGAGCAGGAAGGGCTGGAAATCCATGTTCTTTCCTCTACTCCTTTAAACACCACTGCTCCATTGTCTGTTCAGTTCTGTGTGACTACTCAGACTTTGCTGTACCCAAAATCATTTTACTCCTTTCTGCATGCTACTCAGCCTGCTCTGGTTATGTCAGCCCCCTGGTTACACCCTCATGTCTCTGCATAGTCCTGCTCAGTAACTCTGCTTGCATTGCCGGCAGCTACCTCATTGACCAAGCTTTCTCTCCTTCCTTTCATACATGCAATTACCATTCATCTTACAAACCTAATTCTACTAAATGTAATGTTGTGTCCTGAATGGGGTCTTGTAGCAGAAAAAGGACATTAATGCAAAAACTGGAGAAATCTCAATAAAGTAATATACAAATGTTAGTTTTTCAATTTTGACAAATGTGCCACGGTAATGCAAGATGTTAACATTAGGGGAAAACTGGAAGAGGGGTATACTGGAACTCTCAGAATTATCTTTGGGGCTTTTCTGTAAAACTAAAATTATTCCAAAATAAAAAGCTTATTAAAAAAATTTACACCCTAACCTTTCTTGAAGACTTCCTTGCCTATCACAGCTCTCTTTGCTCCCTACACCTTTCCCTGGATACATTCTCAACTACTCTGTGCTTTAGTTTCTTGATCTGTAAAATGATGGGAATGTGCATAAACCACAAGTAAGAGAAGGCTAAGGCAGAGATACTATACTTTGTGTGCGTGTGTATGTGCGTGAAGGAGACCTAGGGAGCAACTGGATAGCAGAGCTGGGATTTGCACCCAGGCTGTCTAGTATGAGTCTCTCCTCTTAACCATTAACCTATATCACCTGTGGAAACATTATATAATTTTGTTGCAGACATTTATATAGTAT
>NW_012149175.1:1110292-1127801 GCF_000956105.1 Propithecus coquereli
AGTCCATCTTCACGAAAAAATTTTGTTAAGTCTATAATTTTTGTCTTTCCTAAGATTATTTAGAATTGCTTTAAAAAATACTTGGCATCCTTGTTCAATTTCCATCAAGTGACCACCAATATGAGTTATATACTTGAGAAATTCTTGGTACTCTCAGGATCAACTTGTGTGAAGCTATCAGAGGACAGGACCTATTTTCCCATGGAAAAATTATTCCAGTCATGCAAAATAGCTTGTTACTGGGACATAAATCTACAATATACTGCAAGTCAAGTTTCTAAAGTAAATCCAGTAAAATAAAATCCATTTTAGCCACTATGTAGAAGGGAACATAAAAGAAGGAGTGAGATGAATGTAAGAGCTGTTCTCATCTCTCATTGTACAGCTAAGCAGTTGGTGGAGAGACAGGTGCTATGAGATCTTCCCAAAGGAGTTCCTGAATATAAATGTTCTGACTTTTATGCTCAAGGATGTCAGCTATACCAGGTGATTCTCTCAAGTTTCTTTCCAACTGAACACATTCCTCAGCACATTCCAGACTATCCCACTGAAATTATTCTTATCAAAATAACCTGGAATTCTCTTGTTGCTAGATCCAATATATATTTTTAGTCTTATTTCATCTGACCACTCAATGTTTTCCCCTCCCTTCTGGAAAAAAACCATGTTTCTGTGACACTGCACTCTTTTGCTTTTCCTCCTATCTCTAGCAACTACTTTTCAATGTCCTTTGTGAACTCTACTTTTGGTTACCCTTTGAAATTTGGTGTCCCTTAAGTTTTTCTTGTGTCCCCTTTGTTCTCTCTCCCTAAGCAATAACATTTAGTCATCAGTCTGCAAACACCATATGATATTGATGACTATCAAATCTCTAGTTTCAGTCAAAATCTCACTCCTGCGCTCCAAACTCATGTAACTGCCTACTTGACATCTCCTCTTAGGTTTTCTGCAGAGACTTGGAAACCAACAATTATTAAGTAGACTTTGTTCTCTCTCTGCCTAATCTGTTCCTGCTGCTCTAAGTGAGCACACTAACAACCATAAAGTTACTTAAGTTGAGACTTCCTTTCTCTCAACATTTCCTACTTTCACACAATCAGCAAGTTCTATCAAATTTATTGGCTAACTATTAATAGTGCTACAGTTCATTAATTCTCTATCTCATGTCTTTCAGCTACATAAATGCTTGTCTGCAATTGATTCGATTCAAAACAGCCAAATCTGATTATGCCCATTCCTTGCTTAATACCTTTTATCATTGCTAAGGATTTACATCCCATAATAACTGATAATGACTATTTGCCATCACAGCTCTTGAAGAGATAGATTATTTTTTTAAGAAAAAATTTTTTTAGTATAACAATTCTATAACACATTAAATACACTATAAAGAGCAATATTGAGCCACTAAAATTGCAGGCAAAGATACAGTTACCAATTTACTTGACACAGAAGGACAGATTTGATGGGAATACAATGTTTGGCTGAATCTAAACCATGTTGTTTTGTTTACATATTCTGAATGAGAGTGACGAGGAGGGATGGTTCTTTAGTCTGTTGTGATCATGTGCTATTTTCACATTAGCCAATCCTTTAGCATAAAAGTCTGTGTGTGTGTTTGTGTTTGTGCATGTGTGTTACAACTTTATATTTTTAGTGTGGTTTGAGGGCAAGGTAACCAGATGCCTTTTGCCAAGATTTTCTCCTTCACATTCTCCTCCACCACCCCTAAGTAGGTCTTTCTTTAGCAAGTCCAATAAATCTTTGAGATATTATATACAGACTGTATTTACTTTTAACATCTTTTTTACCTATAGAAATGTGTTTTCATTGTTAAAGTGACATATATTTTTCCATATGTAAAACTTGTTTGTGTATCTTGATTTGGGGTGGAACATGTAATAGCATTTCCCTTTAAAGGCAATGAAAATATTTTTTTCTTTTTCCATTTAATAACTTTTCACTTAGTAGCAACATTTTCAAGAAAAAATGGAAGTCATTAAGTGAAAGTCAATTATGTACTCATTGCTTTCAGGATAAACTCTAAATTCCTGATTTGGAAGGTACATGCCCTAACCCCTGCTTCATCTGACACCAATCCACACTTCACATTTTACCTTCCAATCATACGGAACTACAGAAATCTTGCAGCAACTCAGGAGCTACATTCCTTAAAAGTATCAGAGTTGGCAAAACTAAGGCTGGAATAAGTAGTTCTCACATATGATAGAGGATTCAGGGAAAAACAATGAAAATATATGAAATATGTATATCACTGCAAAGAGGAGTTTTAGAAAGCATACTTCTAGAACAATCTGAATCAACAAGTGAGTATTCTCTTGAACAGTCTCCTTGAATTCTTCCTGAAGAATCATAGTGGTGTTGTGATCTAATGAGGCAGAATATTTTTTGTGTTTTTTATACTGACTACCTGCATTTAAAGTTTACGCATTCGCCCTTATTGGTTTCAAATTTAAGTGGGTAACTCATAAATGTTGATTTTGTAGACCTGTGTCATTCAAGCTGTGGTTGCAAGCAGATGGAGAGAAGTAGAATATGAAAGCTTTGGAATGAGTAACAAAAATGTGGAAGACTAGAAAAATAAAAGGTTGGAGTGAGGGAGAGAAAGACTGAAGAGATCTGTGTTGGACATATTAAATTGGATTCGCCTACCAGACACATAAGTGGAGATCTCAAACAGTCATTGAAGAGTTTGGGGCAGAAGATGTAAGTTTGGGAGTGAGATCTAGCTGAGATCCTACGGAAAACACTGAAAATATCCCAGAAGGCTTTCATATTCAGACCAACAAACGAATTATAATGAATAGAAATGGATTCATGGTGAATCAAATACTAAAAAAAAATTGCATACAACAGAACTGTCTCCCAGTATTCCTCCTCTTCAACTTACTCATGAAGAGTTTATATACCATTTCAAGTCTTTTTTAGAATGAAATGGGTCTTAAATAAATAATACAAATAATTTTTTACGGGATGTGTGCCTTCTTGCTATGTCAAATAGGACCGATCTCTACACTGATCACATGGTATCAGTGTGGATTTCTAGGAGTGGTCTTAAATAGCATGTAGTAGCCTGAACTTACTAACAAGTTCAACATAATTTTCACCCAAACCAAAAGTGTTTGGCATGTTTTGACATGCAGAGGGATGATCCTAAGTAAATCCATTCTATAGAAAACCCAGTTAGTTGTCTTGCACTATATTTTGCAATTAACCCAAGTTTTAGAACTACAAAAATGCTAATATTCTCAAAACAAAATATTCTAAAACTGCACTGAGAACACTTAGACAGTAGAAGCTAAACTCTTATCCTCATATCCTTTTAGGCCACATTTCTCTTGATACTCCGGGCCCAGAGCTCTTATTCAGGATTTGCATCAAAATCTCTCGGGAATTTTACTTTCTAAATATTTACCCCCAGGTCTCACTCTTGAAGATTCAAATTTGGTAGGTATGTAAAGAGAGTATTCTGAAAAATTTCCTCAAGTACTGCTACTGAAGATCCCTCGTTAGGAACTACTACTCAATAATAAGGTCCTCTGGGGTTTCAGGGGAGTGAGCATTTGAGATCTAAAAAGGTTTTTAGAAAGATTTTTTTGCCCTGTCTGCCCTACTTGCCTGCCTGCAACCCACCTGTGAAAGTCACCTTTTAATTTGCATAAGAACACAAGTCAGGTTCTTTAATATTTATAACAAAGTAGATAATGTTGCCAAATACATGCCTGGCATTTCATCTAAAGCAAATGGATTTTCTTTAACAATTGAAAATAAGTCTATTTTAGGCACATACGATGACTCTCAAGTTAATTGCTCTCCAGATTTGGGCAAAATCTCCATTAGTCAATGAATATACAACAGGGACTGTATTGTATACATGATATTCTCATCAATCTCAAAAAGTCTCCCTTCCTGAATTATCAAAAATCCAAACTCCTAAACTGTATCACTTTTGATTACTTTTGTTCCTTGTGGAAATGCCTTCAGAGAATGTAAATTTTAAACACTAAGCCCTCAAGTTTTATGAAGGTTTATAAAAGAAATAGCTTCATCTAATAAAAACTATTAAGGACACTATCTACATGATAAATTCCACCTCAAGAGTGGAGAGCCAGGGAAAATGTATCTAATATAAATTGATGTGCTTCATTTTATTAAATATTTATAAAGAGAATTGTTCCTGCCAGGAACTACTGCAGTGAGTTTTATGCACCACTGTAGTAACCATCCCTAACCTTCATTAGCCTTCATTCTTTAATCTTTGTTTTAATAATGCCATGGTACCCATGCCTTTTATTAGGTTACTTCAAATTCTTTTTTTGGAAGTGGGTTGATTGTTAATAATAAAATCTATCCTGGATTCACTCTTTCATGAAATCAATATCCATTTGTTTTTAGTTATTAGAAGAACACCTCCAACAAGTCTAATATGAAGATTGTCTAAATTAAAAAATCCAAAGCCTTTTGTTTCTTTTCTTTTCTTTTCTTTTCTTTTTTACTTTGTAATCCATGTTGTGCCATGACAAGGGGTTTTCTTTATGAAAGGTTCCATTGTAGTCAAGGTTCACGAATGCTCCTTTAGCATCTCGAATAGAACTTTGTAATTCTCCTCTTCCTCTTTTTCTTCAGCATCATCATTCCTGATATTTAAGCACTTCCTATGTGCTAGGGACTGTACCGGGCACTTTACATGCAAGCACTTATCTAATCCTCACAACAAAGTTGAAGCTCGTCCTAATAATGTACTTATTTTAGACCAGAAATCTGAAACTTAAAAAGATTAAATAACTCCCCGTCTCTACTAAATTAAATAGAAAAACTAGCCAGGCATGGTGGCGTGTGCCTCTCTAGTCCCAGCTGCTCAGGAGACTGGGGAGGCAGAATTGCTTGAGCGCAGGAGTTTGAGGCTGCAGTGAGCTATGTTCACACCACTGCACTCTAGCCTGAGCAAGAGAGGGAGACCCTGTCTCTAAAATAATAATAATTTAAAAAATAAAAGACTGAATATCTTGTACTCACTACATATTTTTAAATAAATGCATAAACGTGTAGCCAGATGCCCAGTTATTAGACTAAGCTCTGGCTGAGACCAGGTGAAACAAAGTAAGGAAATGCTCCTTCTCTAGATACAAGGATAAAGTACTCCCTGCTGCTCCCAGGCGATCTATCTGGATTTCTTGATCTCACTGCAAAGTAGAAAAATGGCCCTCATCTGCCCTCTTGCATGGGGCAGACAGTTGAAACTATCACATTATAGGGTTCTCTTTCTTTAAACTGAACATTGACTTTTCTTTTTACCCGTGTTATTTGTGTTTAAAATCTAAGGGTTGGACAGTGGTAGATCCAACTGACCAAAGGCTCAGGTAGATACAGTGACTGCCCCCAAGGCTCTTAGGATCCAGGAGACAAGGGGTCACGGCTAGCATTCACTCAGCTGACAAACTTACCAAACCACATCCCAAAAATGGATCTCTCACAGCACTTTTTCTTTTTCTGCATATGGAGAGTTAGCCATTCTCTACTTAATATAAGGAATATGCTTTACTATAGCCTTGAGGATAAGTGATAAAGCATTTGACTCATATTCTTTGACTATAGGCTCAAATATTAATTAATTAAGATAAGAATTCATTGATCCAATAAGTCTTCTATGACAGCACTGGATTGGGAATCAGAAAACCTCGTATTTAGCCTTGTTTATTCTAGTGATGTGTGACTCCAAATAAGTCATTGAAGTGCTCTGAGCTTCACCCGCTTAACTGGATAATGAGAGAATTGTGGTAGATTGTCCGGAAGGACTCTCCAAACTCTGAAAACCTAACAATCTTTCTGATTTACCCTATCAAGTCACTTTTTACCTAGGTAAAGTTTTATTTTATAGAATCTTCTCCGGTCTCGAAGAAAGTGGCTTGAAATCAACAGTCAAAAGTAAGAAAGAGCTCTTCACAGCACAAAGATAAACTCAGGCATGATCTATTCTCACATGCTTCATTCAGTCATTCATGAGGGTTTCTTTCATTATTACTCATTTCCCTAATTGACTTTAGATATGGGCATATGATTTCTGCACAGAGATGAGGTCAAAATAATCGTTGATGAATTTCCTCTAAAATAAATGTAAAATTTTCTTCCTATTGTGTCATACCCTCAATGAGGTCATTTTTTCCAAATTACCAGACCCTACCACATTGCATTTACTTATCTAAGATTTGTAATTATAGACTACTCTCTAAACCTCTACATATTTAACAACACAATTCCTTACAGATACTTAAGAAAAACAAAGCTTTCCTTTCTCTAAAGCCCCAGTTCAGTGAATCAGCTCTGTGCTGAGAAGTTTGGCCACCACTTGTTCCTGAGCCCAGGGAAATCTTTGTCTTAAAAACAAACAAACAAACAAAAAATCCAAACCTCGATTTACAATGGTTATTACCTTCACCCCTCAAACAAGTAGTTTCCTACCATTATTCCTATTTCTCATACTGTTAACCTTTATTTCAATGCACTTTACACACAGTCGTGCTTATTTTAAGTTTTATGTTTACTTTTCTAAAGCCATCCCTGCCTGCAGTTCTTATTCCAAAAATGGCAATAAGCCAAGCCCGACTTTCTTCCAACTTAATTTTTCCAGACTTCTTAATGGCTATGTCAATTTCCTGTCATTGTTCTCCTATAGGATTTCCTTAGTCCCCTCCCGATGCCTTTGGCAGGGACCCATTTATACTGAAATTGATAAAGGTGGGGAAAAGTCATCAACACAGTCTGAGAAGAGACTGATTCATTATGATGTAACTAAGCTGGAAAGCACAGTTAATGGACTATTTTGGTAGCATGACTTGAGACTCAGAAGCTGTGTCTTTTAGTCCCTGGAAACGGTTGCTTTTAAATGTCATTCCCAAGGTCAGGAAGGAAACATGACATCACTGAGGAGCAGCTGCCTCTGAGGTTGTGAAAAAGAGCTTTAAGAAGCTCCTATGTTAAGAGGTGCACTAATTATGACCATTCAGTTGGCTAAAAGATAAGAAAAATACTTATAGGATTTGGGGGGCAAATTCACAAAAACTCAAAGGAAAAAAAGAGCTTGGAGTTCTGTTCTGTTTTCATAATCAGTGAACTCTTTATCTTTGCAAAATGCTTCCTGATACACTTCGCTGTTTTTTCATTCTGTAAAGAAAATGAGTGTTACCGTTTTCTTCTCACCTATGAGGTCAAGAGTGGTCCAGTTTCTCCCTACAGAGTCCAGTGTGAAAACTCAGACACTTAGTCCATATAATCCGTGTTTGTTTCAAGCCATGTGAGGATTTGGACTGAAAAGAAGAGATATTGACATGAAGACTTTGAAACACAATATTATAAAAAATTAATATTATTATTAAAGAACATACACAGTCTTTAAGAAATCCAAAGAACCTAATGTTTCAGCATATTTGAAAACTGTTACTTTTCCTAATCGTTAAGAGCTTTAGTCAATGCCAAAGCAGAGAAAATTTTGCTAGTATCAGTCCCATTCTTATGACAAACTCCATTTAGCTCTTTATTTTTATTTAGAAGCTATGCTAAGCAGCACATACGTTACCAAATCAATGGATACTATTGATAATATGTATGTTGAATATAAATATATATGTTAATGAATATGGTTGTTATAAAACTTTAGTATTAAGTGTAAAATTGCCTATTTTGAGTGGAGTATATTAATTTCCTATGGCTCTGCCACAAATTACCATAATCTTAGTATCTTAAAATGACAGAAATTGATTCTCTTATAGTTGTAGAGATCAGAAATCTAGAATTCAAGTGTCAGCAGGGCTGCATTTCTTCCATAGACTTCAGGAGAAAATCCATTTTCTTGCGTTCTTCAGTTTCTAAAGGCTGCTTTCATTGCATGGCTTCTGACCTGTGGGGTCTGTTGTTATAACTCCTGCTATTCCTTCTGACCTCCTGCCCCTCTCTTATGACACTTGTGATTATATCAGGGCCACCTAGACAATTGAGGATAATATCTCCATCTCAAAATCCTTAATTTAACTCATCTGCAAAGTCCCTTTTTCCATATAAGGTAAGATTCATGGGTTTGGGGGATTAGGATGTGGACATCCTTGGGGGTCTGTATTCAGCCTAGCACAATGAGATGCACTTACCCAGAAATATACTTCACAAATCCTGTAGTGGAACATGACAGTCAAAAGTCAAGTAAAAGATATTTGTAAGTAGAAGTCAAACAATGGTTCTACATGGTGATGACATTCTAAAAAATGGTAATACTGGGTATTAATTAAATATATGACAGGAAAATTACTGCGGCAGTGAAACATCAATCCTTCAACTTAAGAAGGATAAAATGGTAGAGGAATGTTAGATGTAATTAATCTAATCTGTGATTAAATTGGAAATCATAGAGCTTATAATTAGAAGCTTTGAGTGAATAAACACATATTTGGTTTGTTAAAGAAATGTCCATCAACAGGTGAATAAATAAACAAATTGTGGTTTTATATATATATATATACATAGAGAGAGAGAGAGAGAGAGAGAAAAAGAGAGAGACAATGGCGTATTATTCAGCCATAGAAAGGGATGAAACGCATGCTACTACGTGGGTGAACCTTGGAAACACTGCGCTAAGTCAAAGAAGCCAGACACATGAGTCATGTATTGTATGATTCCTTTCATGTGAAATATCCAGAACAGGGAAATCCACAGACAGAAAACATGTTAGTGGTTGACAGAGGATTGGGGGAGTGGGGAATAGGAAGTGATTACTTAATAGATACAGAGTATTCATCTGGGATCATGAGAAAGTTTTGAGACTAGAGAGAGGTGATCGTTATACATACAACACTGTGAAGGTACTAAATGTCACTAAATTTTATACTTTAAAATGATTAATTGCATGTTACAAAAATTCCATTTCAATAAAAAAGATTCTAAAGAAATCTCAACATGACAATATCTTTAACAATATATATAATCGCTTCAACAGTAGGTTCTAGGAGGACCAGAAGAAATATATAAATCAATCTTAAGAAGTACTTCTGGAATACTGGATGAAATCATAAGTGACCTCTGCTCTAATTCCAACTCACCACAAATTAGCCATGTGACTCTAGGGAAAATCACAATGTGTCTAGGCCCATTTCTCCATTCATAAAATAAATTGAATAAATCAGAGACTTTCTAACATTAAACTTCAAAATTCTATAATTCTTTTACACCCTCTGTTCAACACTGAGCTAGTTTCTTTTGGAAACAAAAAATTATAAGACATTTTCTGTCCCAAACAGTTCACATTTCAGTATAAAAACAAAATATGGCAAGCTTTCTATTTATTTGAGTATATAATTTATGGAAAAAGTTGTCTACAATCACCAACAAATAGGGCGACAGATGTACACACACAGACACACACACAGACACACAGAAAAGGAGAGGGGGGGAAAGAAAGAGAGAGAGAGAGAGAAGAAGTTCAGGGGTGATATCCATTTGTTGAGATTATAGTTCTTCTGTTGCTATCTTTACCTTCTAACTCTTTAAGAAAGAATATATATGATTTGTATTGTAAATAAATACAAATCCTGATAAATTTGTCTGCCTATTTTAATGTTGAATTATGGCTAAACCTGTAGTTTTTAGGAATTTATAGTAATCTGAATAGCCACTCATACTTTCAGGAATGATGATGAAATTTTTTTAAAAATTACCATAAAGAGTCATAAACATGTTCAATTATTTGACCCTAAAGAAATAGTTCAACAAAAGCAAAAGGTAGTATACAAGGATATATGCATTGCAGCATTATTTATAACATTTCCACATTGAAAGTCACCTCAAGATCTCAAAAGAGGGGAGTGGTTTAGTAAAAACATCTGACATTTAAGAAAAGTATGAATTATTGAAAATGACAATCTCTTATAAAGATTGTAGAGATTTAAAGAGTATTTTATGGTATATTATTCAGGGAAAACATAAAAATTGTTTTACAGGTTGTTATAATTACACTCCAGTGACCCCAGCCTCTTTTCTTTCCTTCAAACACAACAAGGGCATTCCCAACACACAGCCTTGGGCCTGAAACATCCTTCCAGTGGCTCTTGGCATGATCGGTTTCTTCTCATTCACCGGGAATCTGCTGAAATGGCAGCTCCTCAGAAGGAGCCTCCCTGATGACCCAACCTAATACCTCAAAAATCTCTATTACATCCCCTTTTTAATTTCTTTTATATTACCTCTCATAATCTAAGATTATCTTGTTAATTTATTTGTTTACTCCTATTGTCTGTGTCTCTCCATTGTGATAAAACTCTATAGAGAAGGCATTTTGCTTAGTGATCACCACCTTATGCTTAGGGCTGAAATAACATCTGGCACACATAGTAAGTTGTCTATCAATATATGTTTTTCAAAAGAGTGAGAAATATGTGCACTTAAGAAAAACGTTTAGTAGGGATTTAAAAGAATAAAATAATCTTGGGTAGATGAGACTATTTTTAAAATTTATTACATATGTTTGCTATATTATTTTTATAAGAACTTTTTATTTAAATTAACACTCTATAATAGTATCCTCAATGGAAATTGTTGTGACCCTGGTTTACTCTCATTAAACACTCAGTTTCATTATTGGGTCTAGTAGCCATATTTACTTATTATCCTTTCCAGATCCTCCCTAATTTACCTCGCATGCAAGCAAAGTGTTGTATAAGAACAACACAGAGTTTATATTCTTGGCAGTGTCGTGTCATCAGCTCTGTGATCTTGGACAAGTTACCAAACTTCTCTGGGCCCCCTTTTTATTTTCTCATAAGGTTAAGCGTCTTTTAAAGTTGATGGGGGAATTAAATGAGCCTTAGCATGGTTTTTTACACATCAAAGCTCAATAAATTGTTTTTTACACATCAAACCTCAATAAGTGATTGCTATTACTACCATTGTCAGCTTCCTGTAAATCACCAAATTGATGCTGAATCTGTTTTCTATTCTTGTACCAAGAAGAGCAGAAATATGAAAGGAGTCTGTTTATCCCATTCCTCAGCGTCCCTCATCTCTTCAAGGCCCTTTGCCCTACCCAAAGCCTGGGTTTATTAGATTGGCATGAACAAGGGTATCCTATTCTGTGTTGTCCAGAAAACATAGTGATGAGCATATTAAGCATGATGTTTTAGCTAGGCTGTGCCATGTGATTCAGAACACCATACCTATATCTGCCCTCCCATATGAGATCAGACACATCTTCACTAGGAACCAGAAACCCATTGGCCCACTGTTTTGAACATTTTTACTTTAACCAAAGAACCACTGATAAGATAAAGTTTTAGAACTGAGTGGGAACCCATTTATCCCACTTAATAGATGAGGATAAGAAATATAAAAAGGAAAAAAAGCACTTTGCCTAAATCCACTCATTTAGTATCAAAATTGGGAGGTTAGTCCAGCTCCAAACCCAGGCCTGAACTCTTTTCATCATACCACCAGATATAATCTTTACCAGATGACATGAAAATGAAAACAACACAACACAACAAAACAAAAAATAGTTCAATTGCTTGAAAAAAGATCAGTGCCACCGACTGTGGGGCCTAACTGCTATGTGTGTTATGTTTTTTTAAATGGCCAATGTAGATTAGTATAAAGACACAATACTATTTGGGATTTGGGAAAACATAAGCTACTTGACTTAATTTCAACATTTCCTCCTGTAATCATTCTAAATTTTCAGAGATTGGATTTATTGCATTTTTGACTCTGTTCAAATTCTTGGCAAGTCAACTTCCATGTGCTTCAGTGGTTTGTGACCCTTACTGCTCTTGTCTTTTCTTCATTAGTCTACAGAGACTTCTTTTGAAAAATAACCTCAAACTCATGTTTTGGGTCAGCGCTCATCCTTAAAACAGAATATCCAGGGGATTTTGTATCCCTTGGCCATTCTCTGCGGTCATTACATTCATAAGTAGGTCATTAAGAGCAAACAGGTAGTTAAGAAATATTATAATGAAGATAATAGTAGGCAGCTGGCAGAGGAAATGACTCTCCCCACAACCAAAGTACTCAAGCTTTTCCCATTAAAGGATCTGCTGGTGTGTCTCTAACTTGATAGGCACTTACTTGAATGTACAGAATATGCCCAAAGGAAAGGTCTCTGGTGTATACACTGTGGGAGTGAGGGAAAACTTCCTTTTTGTCCCCAAAGACTCACTGAAAGATCAACTCATAATAAGGCAGATTAATAAGAAAAAGAGATTTATTGACCATGTGCATGGGGAGAATCACGGAGTGATTACCCAATATCCCAGTGGGGTCCAGAAGTTTACATACCCTCATTTAAGAGGGAAGGTGGAGAAAAGAAATATGGGTAATTCTGTAGAGTGGCAATACGTGGTTACTAGGGAGGATAAATGGGTATTTGGGAGAATGAATGGATTGGGGGAAACAGATTGACTTGCAAATGATTCTTTTTGGAAATTCTATTAACCTGAGAGAGAGGTATTTTACTTAAAATAATTTGGGCCAAATCTGGTTGCATTCTTGATCTTTTCTCTTGTAATATATTGAGATAACATGGAGGGGAAGGAAAATCAATTGTTCTTTTTGATGGGTCTAGTTTTTAATGAAGAAAGAAGGAAGGCCCCTTCCAACTCCTGTTGATCTCTCAGGGTCTTTAATTCAAAATACTCTATACCAAGGAGTTTTATTTCGGGGGTGAAATTTCCTGAGTTCCTTCACTAGAGTAGCAATAACATTGAGTCTCCATTTATGTGTTTCTGCAGCACCCAGCAACCCAGCTGGCAAATTGAAGATCGAGCCAAACTTCTCTATTCAAGACCAAAATCTGACTTTGCCACTAAATAAATTTAGCAAATATTTTCTTGACCCCATGTTGGTGATTTCAGGGAATATTCCCTTGTTTGACCACAGCTTCCTGGCTCTCAAAAACTTTTTGTGTGTGCTACTATTGACAACTCACTGTAATGCACCATTTTCTTGAGAATTTATGCCCCTCTTAATGCAACACAGGTCATTATACTTAAATCAGTTTCACTAAAGACATTACGTCGTCTCATTTTTGTTAATGTCAACTCAAACATGTATCATTTTGTGCTTTTTCTCACGTTATTTGTCCTGCTTCAAACATCTTGAAGTGTTGCTCATAAACTTTTCTGGAAAACAATATTTGTCAGAATTTTATTACTCCATAAATGATGAAAAAAAACCTACTTTCAACAGAAAGTATTTTAATCTAAACCAGTTCTAAATGACACAGCTCTAAAATTCTAGAGTTCTAGCCAATATTTCTGATAAAACCTTTTAATTCCATGAAAGGGAATAGAGATGAGGATAAAAAGTCCTCCTTAAATACATTCAGATTTAATCCAGTTTTACAGCACTCCATGCTGATTCCCAGTTCAGCAGAATGTTCAGCATTCTTGACTCTTAAAATACTTCGCAAGCCAACTTCCATGTATCTCAATGTGATGTGACCACCACTCTTTGACATTTATGGAGTTGCGATTATGGGTGTGAGCCACCGTTCCCAACCCTCATTCATGGAGTCGGAATGTGTCCATGGAACGCTTAGGTATAAAGATTCAGAATTTTTTATATTGCCAAAATCTGAAATTATTTTAAAAATAAGGCATCATTATAATTCCTATACAATCTAGAGGGTATTAGGAGGTTATTCAAAATTGACTTCTTGTTTTGCTAACACATAAGCACAGACTCACAATTTTCCAAGGATATCACTGAAAATTAATGATGCATTCAATCACCCAGCCATTGCTCATACAAACCAAGCATTTACAACAAACCAGGGGCAGTATTAGACTTCTGGGATACAAAGGTGCATAAGATACAGTCCCTGCCCTCCAGGGAGATTATATTTCTGAAGGAAGATGGCAAGTAAACTGACATATTCCTTACAGTAAGACAAGCTGTTATGATAAGTTATGATAGACTTTGCGTACACAGTAAGTATTGTGAACTAAAGGAGAACATAGAAGGGTACCTACCTCAGTTCTAGACAATCAGGAAGGGATTCCTATGGGAAATGACATGTAAGCTCTGTAGGATGAATAGAAGTTATGAGGAAAAAGTGACTGGGTGAGTGCGTGCATGAATGTATGAGTGTAAGTGTAGAAGGAAGCTTTCCCGAAACTGAAAGTAGTTTACTATGCTGGAGTATACACTGGCTTGGGGTAGTGTGTGTGGGTTTGTGGATAGGGTAAGGGTTAGAAATAGCAAGGCTGAGTCAGGAGTTGAGTAATAAAGTTCTTTTTGTTTCATGCCAAGAAATTTGGAAAGCATTATGGGGACAACAGGAAAGTGAAAGTTTTTAAGCTCTGGTGGGGATGGGGGGCAGGATAGGGAGAGAGGTGGGCACCACTCTCAGGTATGAGTTTTAGAAATATTATGTTCCAGGTACAGAGAGGAGGCTGGATTAAGTGGAGATATAAGATATGCCCCCAAAATGACAGGTAGTAAGTATCACTAAGAGTTAGCTCTGAGGTTGCTTCTGGCTATCCCAAAACATGTCCCTGGTCTGTCACACCTGGCTGGCAGGGATATTTTCAGGTAATGAATAACTCTAAGAACTGCCATTCTTTTTCTACCCCTGAGAGGGTCATCCTCCCCTAGAGGCAAGGTATGCCTGCCAATGCAAAGGGGTTCAGGGGGCCTGACAAGTTCACAGCCTGTATCCATTTCTTGCTCAGGGGAACCTGAAAAACTGATCACTAGTCATTCTATCGTTTGGGAATGAAGACACCTCAGCTTTACATTACAAGGTTACTAAAGGCACAAATGAGGATACGGATGTAAACACAACCGTGTAAAAAAATAAAGAGTGATACAAAATTCAAGGGGACATCCTCAGGGGTGATACTTTTTGGAAATTAGATTGTCAGTACTTTTAAAATTTTCTTTATATAATCATCCAATTCAGGAAAAATAAAATGTTTAGGCCTAAATACTTTTTTTGTAAAATAAAAGTATTCTAATTGAGTCTCATCGGAAAGATGCATTCTGATAAATGCATTGTATCATTAGTGCCTCAAAATATCTCTTTAAGGAAGGAATTATTATTTCCATTTTGCATATTGTTGAAAACAGGTTCCAATAAGCTGAAGTGGTTTGTCCAAGCTATCTCAGGGTAATACAATTAATGGCAGCAGTAGAATGAGTTCATTCCACTCACCGCAACAGAACACTTACTCTGTGTCAGACACTGTAAAAGGCACAAAGATAAAAAAGATATGTGCCATGGCCTTTCCCTATCTCGAGTTTCTTCCTATGTTTCTAGGATTTTCTCTTTGCTTTGCTCATGCTGGGAAAGGGTAGTTCTAAACCCAGAACAGCACAAAGGACCACAACATTCCCATATAGATACGGGGTCCCTGAGTGTTTCACTTTGTGCTTGACCTGATGAATCCTCAAATTGCTATAGGATGGGCATGGGGCTGGCATGGGGCTGACTCACTCACATGATGATCCTCTCTCCAACCCGCAGATCCTGGGGGAAAAAATCCTGAAACCAATTTCTGCAGATTGTTATTATATTTTTCTGAATGGTGATGCCTTGTATGAGATTACAGATTGTAATTAAAATTCGTTAGATGGGTCTTGGGTTGTTCGTCACTGATGTAGACTCTAGACTCTGAAAACAGAATATAAATTTTATTTTTCCTAGAATCTACCCTTTAAAAAGATGCCCAACCAAAGGTTATTTCAAGTGAGTACTGAAGAGCATGCAATTGAGATATGTGAGCATGGGGGGGGTTTTATATATCCCTGAAGTAAAAAGCATATTATGGTCCCACCACTGTTTCTAGAAAAGACACTCATGTGGTGATAAAAAAAGAAAAAAAAACAAACACCTTTTTAAAATTCACTCATACCACATAAAAGTGATTAAGATATAGCTATCAATTTTAAAGCAGGTTGATTTTTAGGCAAAGTGGATTTAAAAAAAAGACATATCAATCAAAGATTGACAAGATTTATCAACAGCCACAACATAAAATTGATTTTATAAAATTTAAATAGCATTTTGGATTCAGTGACTTGTCACGGTGTATGTCAGTGGCTTTTCCCTAAGAATCTGGTATAATAGGGCAACGAAATAAAAGTGCAGTTTTCATCTAATGATCACTTAGGCTTCAGAGTCTGTGAAATAAGTACCAAAAAAAAATTCTCTGGGGTTTAAAGCATAGCCTGTCTTAGGCTATGAAGTACTAAAGTTAGCAAACCCCATTTTCACATCTTCCTTTGTAGTGAGAACCAAACATGACACGAAATCCATTCTGTGATAATGATATCTTTCAGCTTTTCCACTATTCCCTAAAGATCCAAATATCTGTCATTTTCATACTGACAGAATCTCTTCACCCAAGAAAAACTAAGAAAACTATCCGTGTCCCAGTTTCCACTTTACAATCGTGTGCCTGTCAATCAGACCCATCCCACCACCACAAATAAGTGAATAGAGGTTTGTAAAATGAATTGAGCACTTCACATAAGAATCAGTAAAAAATATACGTAAAATTTTAACACAAGAGTGTTTTAGGGTGTATATACCGTAAATTTCTTATCATCTTACATGAAAGGGCATGCGACCTGTATAAATCGAGTCACAATTGACTAAAGTAGCAGTATTTGCTGATGGAGTTAACTTCATTCTCAGAGCTGGCATTTAATTTCACGTCAAATCTACTTAGTTACTTTAACACAATTTTTAGCATCTTAAAAATTATTGCAAATTCTAGATTTTATTACAACTTACTCAGGTAATGGAAAAAAAAACTCTTAAATTGTAGGGTTGGTTAGATCTCTAAAGAGTAATATGCTGCATTCAAACCCTCCTTATAATAAAGAAACCAAGTAAAACAAAAGGGAGATAAGATATCACATTAATCTTAATATTTCACCTTCTATATTTATAGTTACTTTTTCGAAAGATATAGAACATATGGGAGGTCAGTCTAGGAGAAATTCAGGATGGGAAATTATCGGATTTTTGAATGTGAATGCCACCCCAAAAATCTGAAAGGGAATGCTATTCAGAAGTTTGACATCTTTATTAAACAGAGTAAAGCTAAAGCTTGGAGGAAATTTCTACTGCATGTTGGGGGAATGGAATAGGAGGAAAATAAAAAAAAATGATATCAGCTGAAAGTTCATGAAGAGATTTGAAAGAAGTATATATTAAGTTTTAAAAATTTTACAAAAATAAAAGAAAAAAAGATTTGAATGCTTAGCAGGTAAGCCTATTCCCATGTCAATATGTCATAGACTGGCGGGATAGATTTAAATATGAAAGAAGATTTTAAGGAAAGAGTAAAACCCACAATGTGAATAGCAAGATAATGATTTCAAGCTGAGTATGATAGTAGCAGTGGAGGTAGCAGATAGGGAGAGAGTTAGAACATTAAATAAGAAAAGAAACTGAAATTTGGCTGGGGGGCAGTGGCCCGTGTCTGTAATCCCAGCACTTTGGGAG
>NW_012149175.1:1128996-1174879 GCF_000956105.1 Propithecus coquereli
GGGGCGGGGGGGGGGTTGTAAAACCCCAGGAGACAGTTGACCAAACAGTTCCTGGACTTTACTCAGAACTGGAAGACACTTGTATGTACACTAGCAAAAGTAAAATAATCTCATAATACACAGGCCACAGGCTAAAATTCTCAGAAGAGATCAGCTTTAGAAATGGTGCTACGTTGGTCTTAGACTAATTGTTATGCTGGGTCCACCCCAACAAAACTTTAAAGACAAGACTCAAAAGGAGCAAATTGATCCCAAATAACTCTATGCTATAATAAATTCTAACATGATTTAAGGGGCTACAACAAATTCTAGCACCTGATGATGTAAAATTCACAATATCTGACAACCAATCAAAAATTACCAGGCATACAAAGATGCAGAAAAATAGGACTCATAACCAGGAAAAAAGATCAATCAAAAGAAACATGACCATAAATGATAGTGATGATGTAACTGGCAGATAAGGACATTAAAAATCAGTCATTTTAAATATGATAAAAGAATTCAAGAAAGTGGAGCATAAGGAAGAAAGAAATTTAAAAAATCAAATTTAACTTCTAGGAATGAAAAAATATAATACCTGAAATTAAAAAACAAACAAACAAACACTGGATGTAGTCCATAATACATTAAGATACTGAAGAAGAAAAAAAATCAGCAAACTTGAAGACACTGGAATGGAAACTATCCAAAAGGAAAACAGGAAAAAAAAGAGTAAAAAGGAATTACCAGAAACACCATAAAATTTGGTACAATATCAAGCAGTATAACATACAGATGTGTATTTTGAGTTGCAAAAAGAAAGAAGAGGAGTGAACGAAAAAAAAATTTTTTTGAAGAAATAATGGCTAAAAAATTCCAAATATCAACCCACAGAAAATTATCAACCCACAGATTCAAGATCTTGACAAAATCCAAGCAGATTAATATTTTAAGAAACATGCCAAGGCATATCACAAACATATTTTTGATAAAGGGAAAAGTTTAAAAACATCTGAGCAGGGGAGGAAAGAAATAAAATTATATACAGAGGGAAAGATAAGAATTATACCATACTTCTCATAAAAAATTACGTAAACTAGAAAATGGTGACAACCTAGCATACCTTACCCCACAAAAAAATCTTTCAAAAATATAGTCGAAATAAACACTGTACTGCAAAAAGTATTAAAGGAAATTCTTTAGGCAGAAGGAAAATGATACTAGATGGAAATTTAGACATATACAAAAAATAAAGAATACTACAAATGCTAAGTATATGGGAAATAAAATGTCATTTTCTTTTTTTTTTAAATGTCTTTTAAGTCAATTGCTTAAACTGAAAATAACATATTGTGATTTATGGCATATGTGACTGCAAAATATATGCCAACTATAGTATTATATGAGGCTTTGGAGTAGGAATTGTATGTTTACAGTTGTGAGGTCCTTACACTACATATGAATGATTGTGATTTTATTTGAAGGTAGACAATGATAGGATAAATATATATATTGTAAACCTAAAGCAATCACTAAAATATAAATAGATACAGTTAATAACCTAAGAGTAGAGATACAATGGAATCTGAAAAAAAAATACCCAATTAATCCAAAAGAAGTCAGAACAAGAGATAAAGAAAAATAAAAACCAGATGGGACAAGTACAAAATAATAAGATGGCAGATTTAACCTCATTGTATCAATAATGTACATGTAAATGACTTAATGTTTCTATCAGAAGGCAGATTGCTCTATTTGGAAAAGAGAGACTCATCAATACACTATCAAAAAGAAACTCAGGCTAGGCACAGTGGCTCATGCCTGTAATTCCAGTGCTTTGGGAGGCTGAGGCAAGAGATCACTTGAGGACAGGAGTTTAAGACAAGCCTGGGCAACATAGTGAGAGCCCTTCTCTACAAAAAAACATTTAAAAATTAGCCAGGTGTGGTGGCCCTTACCTGTAGTCCCAGCTATTCTGGAGTCTGAGGTGGGATCTCTTGAGTCCAGGAGTTCAAAGTTACAGTAAGTTATGGTCACACCACTGCACTCCAGCTTGAGCAACAGAGAGAGATCTTGTCTCTAAAAAAAGCAAAAAGAAAAAATATCCTAAATTTTTACAGATCTAATAACACCACATATAGCACATCAAAATAAATGAAGCAAAAACCAATAAAACTAAAAGAAGAAGTAGACTTACCAACAATTACAGCTGGTAATTCCAATACTAGTCTGCCAATAACTCATAGGATGAGGAAACAGGAAATGAATAAGACTATAGAAAAAGTTGAACAAGGCTATCTGCCAAACTGACCTAATTGAGATTTTAGAACACCCCATCCAACAATAGCAATAATACAAAATCAACATTAATAGAAAAAAAATCAATGAAACTTAAAGCTGGTTTTCTGACAAGCCTGATAAAATTGATAAACTCTAGATGAAATGATAAACAAAAAATAAAAAATGTTTAGATTACCCATATCAAAAATGAAAGAAGGGAGATCACTAGATCCTACAAATATTAAAAACTTAATAAAGGAACGTCATAAGCAACTTTATGTTAATACGTTTCATTTCTTAAAAAGAAACAGACAAGTTCCTTGAAAGATATAAACTACTTAAGCTTGTCAAGAAAAAGATAAATAACCTGAAGAGTCTTATATCTATTAAAGAAAAATAATTCATGTTACAAAACCTTTCACCAAAAACCTCCAGACTCAGATGGTTACACTGGCAAGTTCTACTAAATATTCAAGGATGAAAAAAAAAATCAATACTATACAAACTTTTCCAAAAAATAGAAGACAAGGGACTACTTCTCAATCCACTTTATGAGGTCAGCATTATCCTGACACCAAAATCAGATGAAGATATCACAAAAAATACTACATTAATATTCTTCATGAAAATAGATGTTAAAAAAAAAGGATTCTTAAAAAATTTTTAGCAAACCAAATTTAGCAGTATATGAAAACAGCAAGCCAGGAGCCAGCCAGTAGTCCCTGCTACTCCAGAGACTGAGAAGGGAAAATCACTTGAGCCCAGGAGTTCAAGTCTGTACTGTGCTATGATCATGCCTATGAATAGCCACTGCACTCTAGCCTGGGCAACATAAAGAGAATTCATCTCTAAAAAGAAAAAGAAAAAAGAAAAATTAATAAAGGAGCAATATGTGACCAAGGAGTGTTTGTCATAGGAATATTAGGTTGGTTTAATAATCAAATATCAATCAATGTAATTCACCACAATAGAAGACAAAAAAATGAAAAACTGTATGATAATGTTCATAGATACAGAAAAAACATTAGACAGAATTCAGCATTCAGTCATGATAAAAATTCTCTGAAAACTACAATAGAAGGAAATTTTTCAACCCAATAGAAAAAAATTTTCAAAATAACCCTATAGCTAACATCGTACTAAATAATGAAAGACAGAATGCTTTTCTCCCAATGTAGGAAACAAGACAAAGATTTCTACTCTCTCCTATACTATTCAACATTGTACCAGAGGTCTCAGCCAGTGTAAGAGGCAATTAAAAATAAAAGGAATACAGATTGAAAAGGGAGGCAGTAAAACCAACTTTAGCCACAGATAACAGAATCTTCTATGTAGAAAATCCTAAGGAATCTACAAGAAAGCAACTAGAACTAATAAAAGAGTTCAGCAAGGTGACAGAACACTAAATCAATATAAAATCACAACTATATTCTACATAATTTCAATGAAAAATTAGAAATGGAAAATAATAATAATTCTACTTACATAACAAAAATTAAAAACACTTAAGGATAAATTTATGAAAATACATGCAAGACATGTACATTGAAAACTATAAAACATTGCCATGAAAAATGAGAGAATATTTAAATAAAAGGAGAGATATAATGTGTTCAAGAATCAGAAGTTTCCATATTTTAAGATGTCAGTTCTCTCCTATTGATCTATATATTCCCTGCCATCTCAATTAAAATCGCAGCTTTAAAAAACATTGACAAGTTAACTCTAAAAGCTATGTGGAAATGCAAAGAACTTAACATAGAAGAAATAATTTGGAAAAAGAACAAAATTTTAAGACTTAACACTACTTGATTTCAAGGTTTACTTATTACTATAGTGGTAAGACAATATAATGTTGACAAAAGAAGAAATATAGATCAAGGGAACAGAATAAATAGTCCACAAAAATACCCACAATATATACCCACAAATATGGAATCAGTTGACTTTTTTTTTTTTTTTTTTTGAGACAGAATCTCGTTTTGTTGCCCAGGCTAGAGTGAGTGCCATGGCATCAGCCTAGTTCACAGCAACCTCAAATTCCCGGGCTCAAGTGATCCTCCTGCCTCAGCCTCCCGAGTAGCTGGGACTGCTGGTGTGAGCCACCACGCCCGGCTAATTTTTTGTTTCTATTTTTGGTTGACTGGCTAATTTTTTTTCTATTTTTAGTAGAGACAGGGTCTCGCTCTTTCTCAGGCTGGTCTCAAACTCCTGACCTCAAGCAATCCTCCCACCTTGGCCTCCCAGAGTGCTAGGATTAGAGGCATGAGCCACCATGCCTGGCCAATCAATTGACTTTTGATGCATCTACTGAGATAATTTAATGAGGGAAAGGATAGTTTTTTTCAACAAATGGTGTTGGATTAATTGAATATCCATATGGAAAAAAATTAATTCCAAATCTTACCTTGCACTATTAATAAAACAATAATTCAAAATGGAGCATAAGACCTAAATGCAAGAACAAAGACTGTAAAACTGCTACAAGAAAGCATAAGAAAAAAATTTGTGTGACCTTTAGCTAGGCAAAGTGTGCATAAAAAGCATAAACCATAAAAGAAAGATTGATAAATTTTCCTAAATTAAGTATTTTCTCTTCAAAGGACATCATTAAGAAATTGAAAAGATAAGCACAGATTGGGAGAAAATATTTGCCAAATATATCTTTGATAAAAGGTTTGCATCCAGAATTTATAAATAAATCCTACAAACCAATTATATTAATAAAAAGACAACCATCCCTATTTAAAAAACAGGAAAAATATTTGAACATTCATGTCACCCAAGAAATATTTGGGGAGCAAATAAGTTTGTGAAACATATTCCAAGTCAATAATCATTATGGAAATCAAAACTAAAACCTCAATAAGATATCAGTACACACTCACTAGATTGGCTAATTTTTTTTAAAATGTCAATGGCCAGTATTGGGAAAGATAGAAAACTCTCATATATTGCTGTTGGGAATGCAAAATGGTACAGTTGCCATCCAACCCAGCAATCTTGCTCCTGGGTATTCATTTAAGAGAAATGAAAACAAATATATGTTCACAGGAAAACTAGTATGCAAATGTTCACAATGACTTTATTCATATTACCCTAAAACTCAAAACAACCCAAATGTGCATGAGCTGGTAAATGGATCGGCAAATTGTGGTATATCCTTACAATATACTACTACTCAGCCACAAAAAGGAATAAACTACTGATACATGCAACAAAATATGTGAATCTCAAAAATATTATGTTAAGTGAAAGAAGCTAGACCAAAAAGACTACATATTATATGATTCCATTTGTATAACATTTTTGAAAAGGCAAGACTATAGTGACAGAAAACAGATCAGTGATTGCAGGAACTGGTTTGGAGGCAGAAGATTGGTTGTGGAGGGGCAATTGGTAAGTTTCTGGGTTAATGGAAAAGCTCTTTTTATCTTGACTGTGATTACAGAGGTATATTATCTGTCAAAACTCGTCATATTATACATTTAGAGTTTTTAACTTTTATTCCATGTAAATAATACTTCAATAAAGCTCACTTTTAAGAATAAATGTACTACCTAAACTTCCTTGAGGTTGACTAAGATGAAATGTGAGGTTGATATTTAAAATAACATGAAGAGGTCTCTAAAGAACTTGGAGAATCATAAACGGAAGACCATAAAAACGTGAGACAAAAGCAAATCACACAGAACTGAAAATTTACAAATGGTAAATAAACAAGTGGAAATTTTTGGCAGTCTCTTTAGAATGTCAAAAGAAACAATGGTGACATAGCACCTCTTGTATTCTCCTGGATGGAGCTGGAACACATTCTACCAAGTGAAGTATCCCAAGAATGGAAAAACAAGCACCACATGTACTCACCATCAAATTGGTTTTAATTGATCAACACTTAAGTGCACATATAAGAATAACATTTATTGGATGTTGGGCAAGGGGGAGGGGGGAGGGGGAAGGAGGGGACAGGTATATGCATACACAAAGAGTGCGATGTGCACCATCCAGGGGGTGGACACGCTTGAAGCTCAGACTTGGGGGGGGAAGGGGGGCAAGGGCAACATACATAACCTAAACATCTGTACCCCCATAATATGCTGAAATTAAAAAAAAAAAGATAACGAGGAAAGAAAAGTAAAACTGAACAATGGAAGTAGGGATAATGAGGGAAAGGAAGAGAAAGTGAATGTGAGGGACCCCAATATTGTCACTAGAGGACAGGTTTGTAAATCTGCTTCTACAGTCATTCTCTTGCATATTAATTATGTAGAGATCCCCAGGGCAGGATATAGATTCCCTGACATGGACAGTTCTTGTGCTTTCCTAAAACAACTGGGCGAACTTCAAACGGCACCTTCTGCCAGTGGCAGAAGAGGGACAAAGCTTGAACAATGCTTAATGGTTTTACAGTTGAATGGGTTTTTGTGAGTGTTTCAGAAGTAAAGGCAAGGAATGATTACAGAAAAGCAAGTTTCACATTCCACCTGCTCTTGCGAAGGATTGAAGGAAAGGAATGCTTTGCTGAAAAGATGTCCAAAAATGGAAAGATGCGATTTTGAAATCGTATGTGATGAAAGGAAGTGGTGGAAAAGAAGGGAACATTAACAGGTTTAAAAAGGAACTCAGAAAAGCATTTCGTAAAGACATTTCAAAGGTCTATATTTCCAAAATAAAAATAATTGGTCTTGAGAATGAGCTCATTAAAAAGATCCTTGAAATAGTTTCTGGAAATAGAAACCTCAGGACAAAGCAGAGAAGTCATGATGAATGTCTCTAAAACCAGGCAGCTGGTGAGAGGTAACGTGAACTCTCAGAGCAGAGGTGAGAGGGGAACCAAGAGAGGGCATGGGGGCGGGTAAGGCTGTAGGCAAGAACTGGGGAGAAAAGATTACATGCAATCTCCTAATGACCGCAGTAAAAGACTTTTGGAACTAACTGTCACAAATTATAGGTGGCAGGGTGAGGTGGGAGAGGGGGATAGCTATAGTTATAAAGAAAAAGTTCCTAAGTCCAAATTCCTTCCTGTGGCACATAAATATATCACGATCTGCCCCACCCAATGTTCACACTCTCACATCTTACACTTTCTCCCCACCCCTATGTCTTTTGCATTTGCACCCAAACTCACCTGTGTTTGTTCCTTCCATCTTGCCCTTTGCCCTGAACACATTTCCCTTTCAAATGTCACCTCTTTGGAAAAAATTTCCCAGATGTATCTTCTCACTCCTAACCTAAGTGTTTTGAGTTACTATAACTCTTCCAATAAATATCATAATATAATAAACAACATCACCTCTATTGAGCACTTATATTCTGCAACTGTAGTCGTTGCTTTATACATGTTATTCCTAATCCTCATAAAAAGCCACTAAGGCAGGATATAATCTTCATTCTACAGGTAAGCAATCTGCAGCACAGGGAGCTTTTGTAAGTTGCCTGAGGTCACACACCTGGTAATTGTTGAGAATTGAGCCCAGATCTATCTGGCTCTAGAGAACACATTCTTTTCCATTATACTGGGTTACTTTTCTCACCTTTGCATTGGTCTTATATAATGTAATTATTTTTTTACACATCTATATCCCTTACTAGACTGTGAGCTCTTCCAGGTTGGAACATGACAATTCATTTTTGTCTCTCCAATGCCAGACACAGTGAATATTCAGTGTTTAATAAATGTTTGATGATATATAAATAGAAGAATGAATGAATTGTAAGTGAATGAATAACTAAAAAGTTTTCATGGTGAGCATGAAAAAAAAGCAGTAGGTGTTACTTAAATAATTAAAATATATAATGGTAGCAAGCTCTCAAAATCTAACTCAGTGTTTAGTTCTTTTTAAAAACTAATTTAAAAATAGAACACCGGAATGTGTAATATATATCAAAATCCAAGACAAGGTAAGCCACCTTCATATAAACATAGGCTGCCAATCTGACTTGTTTTGACTCAGACCTCAGAAGAAAATTTCTCCTGCCACATCTGTGCCTATGTTTGAACTTCACTGCAATCTATCATCACCTTTGAAGATGATCGCTTTGCATATTGACTTGATATTTCTATCCCAATTGTTTACATAGCTCTAAATGACAGTGACAGTGGAGTGAATCACTGGGACAATGAATCAGCTATTTAGAAAAATACAGTGATATGATTTATCCAAGAAAACAAGCATAATTCTTCACTTTATGTGGGAAAGGGCTAGGTTTTTTCAAGTGAGCAGCAAACAGTAGCATGCAGTAAGTTGCACTATTGTTTGCAACATTCACCTCCTCTTTCCTAGTAAGATTACATGTGTCAGCCATTGCTGTTCTCCACATGTAGTTGTTACATATTTCCCTGCCTTTCTGACATCAGTCTTGGCCATGAAACTTGCTCTGGTCAATGCTCTATGAGAAGACGCGCTGCTTTGCCACATCTGAGCAGAAGCTTTTGGAAACATCACTTATTTCCACCAGATCTCTGGCTTTTCCCTCAAGGCTATGAAAATGGCATGTCGCATAAAGGGACATAAGAAGCCACGTGGAGTTAAGCCAAGCAGAGCCAAACAAAGCCATGGCAGTTGCAGCTGCCATTATGCCATTAATGCTGACCTATAACTTGCACAAGAAATTAAAGTTTGTTTTTGTGAACCACTGAGATCTGAGGGCTGTATGTCACTGCAGCAAAGCTAACAGACAGGAATTTAATGGAAATAAAAGAGCAATGTCATGATGCTAATCAAGGTGGCAAGACTAGCTCTCTCCCCAATGCTGTATGAAATGTTGTTCTTGGGTCCCAAAGGAGCACTGTCTATACCCAGAGTTTCAAAGAAATCACTTCAGCCCATCCCTCTATCAGGACTTTATGCCATTTCAAGGGGAAACTGGCTTTCACCTCCTTCCTCATTCTCAAATGACAGTGTTGAAAAATCAAAACCAAAATAAACAAACGAAAAACCTCCTCCTTTTACCGCTTGCCAGAAAATAACAATGCATAACGATGTATGCAAGTGGAAAGTGGTCATTAGTCCTGCAAACAGCCAATTCTGAAACCCATCCAGATGTAAGTTAGGTCACCCTGTTCTATCCACATATTATAGATGACAAAACTGAATCCCGGAGTGATTATTGTGGTAAGTTTCCAAGGTTGTTGTTATGAATTGTGTTCCTTCAAATTCATATGTTGAAACTCTACCCCTTTGTATGTCAGAATGTGACTGTGTTTGGAGACAGAGCATTTAAAGAGGTGACTAAGTTAAAATGAGACAGGGTGAGCTATAACTCAATCTAACTGCTGTCTTTATACGAAGAAATTGGGACATTCAAAGAAACACCAGGGAAAGACCATGTGAGGACACAGCAAGAAGGAGACCATCTGCAAGCCAAGGAGAGAGGCCTCCGAAGAAACCGAACCTGCTGACACTTTGATCTTGGATTTCTAGTCTCCAGGACTCTGAGCAAATAAATTTCTGTTGTTTAAGCCACCCAGTCTGTGGTATTTTGTTATGGCAGCCCCAGCAAACTAATGCAATCACAGTAAGTGGCTAAGGTGAATTTCAAATTTAATCTGCAAAACTGCAAAACTTTGCTCTTTCCACACTAGTAATTGCCTACCTCTTCTTAACCAGTATTAATTTATTACTTGTGTAATCCTATATAGAGATAGGAGCCCGTTGATACTAACAGCTAAACCAGCACTTACTGAGCACTTACTACGTGTTACTGTGTAAAGAGCTTTGCATGCAAACAGGGTGTCTCACACTATAAGAATGAGTAAGCTGCTTAACAAAGGAAGTCAGCTGCCTTTCCAAGTCCTACTCACAATTCCAATGTCAGTTTAAGTTCCATTTCCATTCAGAAAAATTCACTGACTCGACTCTAACATAGATACCCCTTCTAAGATTTTCTATGGGGTCCTGTGCTTCTTTCTACCATGATTCTTCTCAAATTTTTAAATTGTTCATATCTATCCCCATACTGGACACTGATATCTTAGATATTGAAGACTGTTTTCATTTTTTTATTCTCATAACCTTGCAGAGTACCTGGCACATGATAAGCATTAAATACTTTTTGCTGTTCTTGAATTGATGCATTATAGCTGTTTGTTACCATTCGTGAGCAAAGAAAAATGAAAATAGGCCAGATGCTGTGGATCATGCCTGTAATCCTAGCACTCCGGAAGGTCGAGGCAGGTGGATCAATTGAGCTCAGGAGTTTGTGACCAGCCTCAGCAAGAGTGAGATCATCTTTACTAAAAATAGAAAAAATTAGCTGGGCGTGGTGGCACATGCCGATAGTCCCAGCTACTCAGGAGGCTGAGGCAGGAGGATCACTTGAGCCCAGGAGTTTGAGGTTGCAGTGAGCTATCATAAAGCCACTGCACTCTAGAGCCCGGGTGACAGTGCAAGACTGTCTCCAAAAAAAAAAAGAAAATGAAAATAAAAGATGACTTATCTGACTTGAAATTGTTCTTTATTAAATGCATCATCCCAAAATCAGCAAAATCCTCCTCTTTTCTTTAAAGGAGCTAGGCCCACTTCAATGTATGCCAAACATTTTTGAGCAATCCTGTGAAAATATTTTGCATAAGAACAAAATGTTATGAGTCAGAGAAAAATGATTTTATTTTCACCATATTTTTGCCACCTGCAGGGACTTTCGCTATACCATTTTTACTTTCATTTAAAAACCTATTCTCACCACTCCCAGTTGGGAAGCAAGGAGTGGTGAAGGTAGATTTTCTTCCAGAATCTAAGATAGCTTAAAACATAGATAGTCTCCTTTGATAAATATCTGATAAATGAACGATTGAAAATAAATATCAAACATTCCTTTGCTTCTCTTTTGGTATCAGAATCTCCTCCAATGATCACTCTATTTCTCTACTTTCCTTCACAGAAAGTCTTCTTAAGTAAGCCACCTTCACTGCCTCCACTTAGTCACCTCCAATTTAGTTTTTTCCCCACTCCAGGTAGACATCCAGTCTCACCAGTGCTCTGATATCTCTCCCACGAAGTCATCAATGACTCCATAGTGCCAAATACAATGAACGTTTCTTTGCCCTCATCTGTCTTAACTTTGCAATGGCTTTTAACACAGTTGACCACTCCACCTTTCCTGAAATAGCTCCTGTCTTGGCTTCTGTAATAGTCACGTCTCTTCCAGTTGCAAGTAATAGGAGCAAAATTCAATCCAACTTAAGCCAACGCAAAAGGAATTTATTGGCTCTTTTATCCAGGAAGTTCAGGAGTTCAAGGAATGATGCTAGTTTAAGGCACCATTGGCTCTAGAGGTTCAAACAGTATTATCAGAAATCTATTTATTTTTCTCTACCTCTCAGCTTACATTTCTGTTGTTATCTTGATTTTTAGGTAGGTGAACCCCATGTGGTAACAAAGAAGGCTATTGGCAGTTCTAGACTTTTATCAATCATCCTCTTTACTGGTCTTAGTGGGAAAAAAAATGCCCCTTTCCTGTGAGTCTCAGCAGAAGTTATGGGAAGGCTTTGATTGAGCAAGACCGGTGCCATGCCCAACCTAGAGCTGGGGGATTAGGGAGGGTGTTGCATATTAGCAGGGAAACAGCGTCACCTGAACTACATAGATTAAGATGAAAGGAAATATATTTATCCTAAAAAAAAAAAGAAAAAAAGAAAACACACACACATACCAGTGTTACTATGACACTCCTCTCTCCTGTTTTTCTTCTTATATTCCCATCTGTTCTTTCTTGGTCTCTGTGTGTCTTCAACTCTCAGTGTCGGAGTAACTCTGAGCTTGGTCTTGGATCATCTTTTCTTTTCTACTCACCCTCTATTCCTGCTGTTGCCTAGAGCTCTTCTAGTGCCACACTTTACGTTTTACTTGAAGTGCTGATGACTTCCTAGATTTATATTTCCAGAAACAATTTCTCCCCTGAGTAACAAATACAGACTTTTAACTGTTTATTTCAAATTTCCACGTAAAATGTATATATGCATCTCAAATTTATAATGATGCTCTTGTTTTTTCCCTCCAAACCTATTATTTTCCCTAGTCTTTAGCATCTCATTAAACAGTGTCAGCAGTAATCAGCTGCTTAATCCAAAAATGTAGAAAACAACCTTGTCTTCTATTTTTCCTTCAATTCCCATTTCTAACTCATCAACAAATCACATAAGTAATCAACACCCTATCTAAGACACCCTAACCTCTCACTCAGACAACAGCAGTAGCCTACTACATTAAATTGTATTCTTGTTTCTATACTTCCCCTTTCTAATTCAGTTTTCTACTCAGCAATTGGAGTGATTTTTCTAACATCTCTTGCCTCATCTCCTTAACCTTTCCATCTCCTTCACTATACTAGACCAATGCTTACATCCTTTCTGTTCCCCCAATACACCAAGCCATTTCCTTTCTCAGAATCTTTGCATTTGGACTTGGAACGCTCTTCTCCCAGTACTTTGCACTTTTCAATTCTTAGCTTAAATAGCACCTCTTTAGAAGGGCCTTCCTTTACCACTTGTCTTAGCTTGGGCTGCCATAACAAAATACCATAACTGGGTGGCTTATAAAGAACAGAAATTTATTTCTCACAGTCCTAGGAACTAGAAAGTTTAATACCAAGGTGCCAACAGATATGGCGTCCGGTCCGGTGAGCACCCACTTCTTGGTTCATGGTCAGCCATCTTCTCACTGTGTCCCTCACATGGCAGAAGGAGCAAAGGAGCTCTCAGGGGTCTCTTTTATAAGAGCACTAATTCCATTCCTGAGGGCTCTGCCCTTCAGGCCAAATAACCTCACTGAGGCCTCACATCAAATATCATTACATTGGGGATTAGGTTTCAGTATATGAATTTGGAGGAGACATAAACATTCAGCCTATAGTACCACTCTATCTAAGTTTACTTTCTCCTTAACTCTCTTAATTCATCACTTACTGGAAAGAATATAAGCCCCTAAGTGTATAGACTTTGTTTTGTGTATCACTAACTTGCCAGAATCTAGGACGGTGCTTAGTCATTAAAAATCTATTAGAATGAATAAAGATCCCCATTTATTAATATTTCCTTCATGGTATTCATGACAATTTGTCAGATCCTTTCTTACTTGATTACTTGTCCAATGACTATCTCTTTCATTAAAATGTCATTTCTAAGAACAGTGGTCCCCAACCTTTTTGGCACCAGGGACTGGTTTTATGAAAGATAATTTTTCCATGGACTGGAGTGGGGGTTGGGAGGGTTGAGGATGCTTTCAGGATGATTCAAGTGCAGTACATTTATTGTGCAGTCAAGCCTCTCTGCTAATGATAATCTGTATTTGCAACCACTCCCCAGCGCTAGCATCACCACCTCAGCTCCACCTCAGATCATCAGGCATTAGAGTCTCATAAGGAGCACACAACCTAGATCCATCGCATGCGCAGTTTGCAGTAGAGTTCCTGCTCCTATGAGAATCTAATGCCCTTGCTGATCTGACAGGAGGCAGAGCCCAGGCGGTGATGTGAGTGATGGGGAGCAACTGTAAATACAGGTGAAGCTTCACTCACCCTCTGCTCACCACCTGCTGTGCAGCCCAGGTCCTAATGGGCCATGGACAGGTGTCAATCCACCACCCAGGGGTTGGGGACCATAGCCTAAGAAGACATGGAGATCTCACTGTACCTCGTGTCTGATTCAGTGCCTTGTACTTGGTAGACACTTTATATATGCTTGTTGAACGAATAATCAAATCAATGCTTATCAGTGATTGTTTTCCGAACTTAAGCAGAGACCATTACTAAAAATGTTTTCTTCTTGACTGTCTCACTACTAAAGAAATGAAATCGGGCCGGGCCGGGTGGCTCACGCCTGTAATCCTAGCTCTCTGGGAGGCCGAGGCTGGCGGATTGTTTGAGCTCAGGAGTTCGAAACCAGCCTGAGCAAGAGCGAGATCCCGTCTTTACTGAAAATAGAAAAATTAGCATGGTGTTGTGGCTCACACTTGTAGTCCCAGCTACTCAGGAGGCTGAGGCAGGAGGATCACTTGAGCCCAGGAGTTTGAGGTTGCTGTGAGCTAGGATGACGCCACGGCACTCTAGCCCGGGCAACACAGTGAGACTCTGTCTAAAAAAAAAAAAAAAAAGAAATGAAATCATACTAATTACATTATACAAGGGATACCTATACATTGGTCAACATTTACCAGTTTGGAGTAGGAATTTAAAGTATTAATTATTAAGACTAAATTCGAATATGGTGCAAATCCTGTAAAAGGGCATACAAAGACCTTTACAGAGTCCTGCCTTCTCCGTCTCTACACTTCCATAGACACCCTCTTCAGTATTCTGGTCTTCACACCTCAGGGTCTGTTTGCATTTATTCCCCTTCTTACAGGTATCAATCCCATCCTCTCTCTGCCTAGAGAATTTCTATTTACCTTAAATATAAATGTCCATTCTATAGAAGCACTCCTCAAATTTTTGCTCTCCTTTCCTCTTCGCTTTCACAGTATTTTTATATATTCTTATCATAACATTTATTACTTGTATTCATGTACATGCACATATATGCAAGTGTGCATATGTATCTTCTCTTTTAATTTACATCTTTCTTCCCTCTTAGACTCTGAGATTCTAAAATTCTGGGCCTCTAACTTACTCACCTTTTTAACTTCAAATGACTACTATGTCACTGGCATGTAGTTAGTACCAAAAAATAGTTGAATGTAGAATTAATGTGGACATCAAATTTTATTCAGAATGAGTCAGTGATATTTCTTGTAGTCAAATTTGTTGTTAAAAAGGCAAAAATGGTTATTTTTATGTCATTTCTATTTTTTCCCAAACACTTCTACTTCAATTCTCTTTACCTTCATGACATACGTAATAATAAATTATCCCCATACTTGACTGAAGCAAAATCATGTTAAATCATCAGTTTATGGTCAATGACTTACAATTAGCATTAAAAAAACACTGTTCTTCCTGACCCCTAACCACATGATCTTCCAACTGTACCAGACATTCGTTTTCAACCTTGATTTAAGACAGAATCATTAGCACTTGCACTGATAATACAGTGATTCTAAAAAAAGAATCTAGTTACCAAATAGGAAAAATAATGTTCAATTTTAATAGTAATAAAAAATTGATGTAGTTTTTGCTTACTAAATTAGCATTAAAATAATACTATTGTGAAGAAGGTGTGATAGAACGGACATTTCCTTTTTTTCTTTGTAGAAGTAAAAATTGATTTAAAATATCCTTTGGAAAGTAATTTGGCTATATTTATTAAGAAATATAAACCACTTAAGTACCTCATAAACCCTCTTCTTGGAATACATATTATGGTGATAACATGAGAAGTAACTCTATGTACAATCATATTTATTATAAATAATATAGCATTGCTCTTAATAGTACTAAAAATTTTTAAAAAGCTAAATCTCCAACAATGAGGAATGACTAGGTGATCTGAAGTATGGAGAAATGTTAAAATGGCAATAATGACATATATAAATCAATTTTAGTAACAAAGGAATCATAATATTAATTTTTAATAATATATAAAGTAATGTTTTCATAATCTCATACTTTATAAAAATATTAATAGAAATGAAACCAAAAATACATTAAAATGCAACTAATATTTTTCTTTTGTGGGTGGGACATGGGGATTTTTAATTATTTATTTGTATAGTAGAAAAAGCAAAATAAAAAAGAATATACTTTTCAGTGTTTTTTCAATACAAATCAAGCTATAAAATACTATAGCAACATAGGTTCTAACAAGAAGGATTGAAGACAAAAAAAAAAAAGATCTACTTTCCCTTTTGCCTAGCACATTTGATTGCTCACTGAAACTGTAGTTGTTTCCACAGGAAAAAGACAGGTCAATTTACAGAGCTAGCAGGGAAAGTCAAGGGTATTACTGGAACCCATGGAGGCCTGAGGCCAAGGAAAAGTGATAAGAAAGACTTCCAAGCTGTCATGTAAGGCAAGCACTCATCTTCCCAACGACCTTAGATGACATTCAGAACAAAATTTTCCAACTGAATTATATAATATTCTGCACCTCTTTTCTTATCATATTATGCCTTCTATCCTTATTGATATTCATATCAAATCTTCTAAATTTTCTATCTGGTTCATCTTTGTAACTTCCCAGTATCCCAACTCGTTGGTGCTTATCACATAGTAAATTCTTGACAGTTTATTGAGCTGAATTTACCTAATTCAATTCAATATTTATCTAGTACTCATTTATTATTCCAATAAAGTTTCAAAGCAGGAGAGATTGATGATGAGAACAGATTTTTTAGGAAGGTGGATGTGGTGGTGATGCACAAAATAATTCAAGTGCAGAAAGGCTGGATTTTGGAAGTGTAGATGAGTCACAGCTAAAAGGGCAGCATAGATACTGACCCACCAGTATAGGGGCTGACTGAGGGCTGGAGCATGGGTTCTGGGGGGCCACTGACACAGGGCTAAGCGTAAACCCTTAAATTGCTGGATCCTGCGAGGTTGTTGGGGAGGTCCCAGGAAAAGCAATGGGGGCCTCAGGGCAAAGGCAAAGGAAAATATTTCAACACTTCAAAGTCAGCGCAGCCATATGAATGCACACCACCGCCTGATGTCTGCTGTGGATAGATTGCAAACAGCACTTAGAAAATGATGTGAAAAATAAATGAAGAAGCTTCTCGCATGCATGGGGGAGAATATTGTTCCTGTTAACAAAAAGAACAGAGACAGTTCTAATGGTAAAAAAAAATGAGATTGATTTTTAGATAAGCTTAAATTTAAGATAGTAGTAGAACATCTAAGTGGAACTAATCAAAGAAAAATTGGAGATACATGACTTAGGGAAGGGATTAGTTGAACATCCTAAATGGAGAGTAACTTTCAGGCAGAGATGGTAACCCATGGAGAGAAATCCACTAGAATTTGAAAAAGAGGAGAAGAGGAGAGATTAGCAGGAAAATGGCACAGAATGCTCAAACAAGGAGCACTTGATGAGTTGTGTTTTTCTTTCTATTTTTCTGGAGTTTCCATATTTTCTATACTCGATCATTCCTTTTACAAATGGGAAAAATATTTACTTTTGAAATCTGATTTTATTTTCACCAAAATAAAATACATTATCTAGAGCAGTATGCCTCAAAGTGTAATCTAAATCACAGAGCTGGCTAATCATTTTTTGCTATTGTTTCAGGCCTGATGAATCAGGATCCCAGGGGATGGTGCCCAGGAATCTGCATTCCCAGGAATCTGCATTTTCAGCTTACCAGGGGCTTCTTATGCACACTGAAGTTTGTGAACCAATGATCCAGAACATAGCAGCACAGCCCAGGGACCTTTCCTTATCTCTTTTTTTCACTGATGCTAATCAGTGTGCATTGCTTCCATCTGCAGCTTCCGGCTTTTTTCAGCTTCACTGAGCACAGAGCTTTCCTGAGCTCCCAGATTCTTTTTAATATTTCTACTGTGGTTCTGACTGAAAGAGATTACTCAGTAAACCATTTTGGTTAATGTGTTCCAGGTAGACTTACATAAATCAACTGAGCCATTAAAATATTTTACCCTCTTTAAGGAATGGACTTTTGAGGATTTTTTTTTTCTTGAACCATATCCTTTTTCTTAAGCCTTATGGTGGTACAAATTGACTTCATTATTCTTTGATTTTTCTCCTTCAAGAATGGTCATAAGAGGAGCAAAAATAAGCCTGGTATACAGAAACATACATCACTGCAAACAATGAGATGACCTTGTAGTTGGATCATGTCTGCCCGTCTTTGAAGAAAAAAATGAACAATCAGTGTTTAATGACTACACACACACACACACACACACACACACACACTCTGCATACAGTCTTTGGGGGAATTGGGAGGGAATTAAAAAGATAATAAGGACATTTCTTTCTAACAGTTATGGTAAATCATTAAAAGGTGTGTAATTCCTGCTTGGAAAAAGGATTTAAATTCATATTTTTTAAGAAGGTCATAAAAATGTGTGAAATCATTCTCACTGAGAGAGGAAGAATTTAGGGAAATGGATATTGCACTGACTTTTTTCTAAACTCAATTTCACTTTTTTCTCCACTCAAATATAGATATTTTCTTGAAGATTAAAACAGTTTCTGAAATCATATAGTGAGGAACTAAAGAGCAGCATTAAAATCACGTATTGAGCTATGCTAGCAAATAATGTTAAGGGTTATTTTCCCACATGGATGCCCTCTGGCAAGATCAGAGACAAGGTTATATATTCCCAAATGAAACCGGTTAGCTGCAGTATCCAGCGTGTGGTACTAATGAGGCTAAGTTCAGGGTTCAGTTCCAAAATAAGCTGGTTAGTGTGACAAGAGTGATGGCCTCACCAACCTGACTGTGCTGAGCATTAAGAGTCAGCTGGGGATTTCTATTTTATTTTGTTTTAGATTTTTTGTTTGTCTTATGAATTTCTGGGCCTTATTCCAGATCAACCAAATCAAAATTTCTGGGAGTGAGGAAAGGAATCTATACTTTAAAGAAATCCCCAGGTAATTCTTAGGCCACTCAGCCTTTTGAAATCCTCAGAGGAGCCACCCCAGCAAGAAGCCAGCATGATTGCTTGCTGGTCTTTGCAATTCAAAATTGCAAATTCTGAAACTATATCAATTGAGAACCCTCAAAATCTCCAGGGAGTTTGTCCTTCTGCCCCCATGGATTGTGTTCCTATGGAGAAGCCATGAATTCAAGAAGATTTCAGATCTTAATGACAAAAAGCAAGTCTGGCTTCTTAAAAATAGCTGGTCTACGTGCCTCTTTTCATATACACTCTACCAAGCTTTTCAGTGCTGACTGACAGAACTCACCTTTCCCCACAAACACTGAGACACAAAGGAGAAACCCCCTCTTGCCCTGGAAAATGGACACCGATGGCAAATTCGACCCTCTGAAATACTTCACTCTGAGCATGGCGGTCACCCCCCCTGAACTTATCCAGATATGCTTCCAGAGGAAGGAGAGAGAAAGGGCATCTTCTCTGGAGAGCTCAGAAAGTTTTTCATGGCTGATATATTTCCAAATACAAAAATTAGTCTCTGGCCAAGACTGGAAAAAAAAAATAGGGTGGTCTTGAAGGCAATCAAGCTGAATGATACATCTGTCTCTGTTGAGGATCTATGTTAGAACCAGAGGGGAGAGTTTGAGGCAGAGAATACAGGACAGGAAAACAGCAATTGGGAAAAATGAAAAGCATGAGAAATTGGTAAATGGAGTAGAAAACAAACCATCATCAAAATACATGGATTTTTCACATTTCAACCAGCTGCACTGGTATAGAATGTACACAATCTAACTGTATTTGCTTTATTTTCAAGTCAAATAGATAACAAATAGCTCTCTGAGTTATACACAAATGCACTGAGATGGAAAGACTCAATTTATCTTAAAACACAAAATAAAATTCATCTTTTTTCAGCATTAAGGCAATTATTTTTAATTAGGTTTGGAAAAGCTTAATTTTAAAAGTTTTCTCCCACTGTTGAAAGTTTACATTAACTTTCTTTCTGTCACCAGCAGAACCTTCAGACTCACCCCAATTGGGTTAGCAAATATTTCCTTAAATGCAAATATCGTACCCATTTTCACTGCCATCTAGCATGCTAAATCCAAAGTCAATGAGATCTGCCTTTGCAAATTTTGAGAACAGTAATTGACATTTATCCACCATATTTGGATACATATTTTTTACATATTTGGATAATTTTTTTTAAAAGATACAATTTCTTTCAATACTTCCTGTTCTAAATATGCTTGAAAGATGAACTGGGCCTTGGGGAGAAAGCTGGCACAAAGGCATTACACATTTTGCAAGCTGCCAGCTACTTTTGCTTCTTAAGAGTCAATACTTAAAAAACAACATCCTTCTCTAGAGAATCTTAACATTAAAGGAGTTTCTGCTCTGTTATTAGAGCAAAATGATGGCATAAAATAGTCTCTTTCCTGAATTCAGTAGGTTCCTTGACCTGTGAGGCTACAAAGAGAGGAGCTTGGTTACTGTCATTCTGAGACAGTCAGCCAAGCGGTTTCACAAAGAGGAAACTGTGGGTAGATGAAAGTTCTGCCTATAAAGTGGATGTTACTACAGTACACTGTAGTTATATTACCTATGGCCAAAGGATAAAGAATTCAGGTGTGAAGTGGTGTGGCAAGAGTTGCAAATTAATTAAGCTTTGTGTTTGGAGTTTTTCCTTTAGAGTGCTGTAGTAACACGTCTATGGCTCCAGGGAACTTTATGACTAAGTTGGAACAGAGCACCCATGCCTCATGTTAAATGTAGCAGAGGAGAGGTTATTAAATATTTTTTGGCAATTAATTACCTGAGATACACCCTTTTTTCACAACCTTGGATTCAGGTATGTGGAAGAGTTAGAAACATTTAATTGCATCTAATTTGTTGTTGCAGTTTAATCATATGCCAAAGCATTGTGCTGAAGTCTGTAACCTGTGTGAAGAATTTGTAAGGGGCTTCATTGTGACACCCCCAGAGGAAGGAAAAAAAAAATTTATGTTTGTGTAATAATCATACCTGACCTTTGATCCACTTTCTTTGAAATAAAAGAAATTATGAAAACCTGCCAATTATGTAACAGATCCAATACATCTTGGAAAGAAAATCCTTCCTACAGTTCCTGCAGTCCTTACTTAATTAGATGCAGCCATTTTCCTCACTCCTACCAACCTATTGGGCCAGATCCTAAGAAAAATTCCTTCCCAGATAGAAGCCATTCCTTTGCATCTGGCCCATTTCAGTGTATTCTGCTGACCACTATGTCATATCAATTGCCTGAGATGTGATTACTCCTCCCAATCTTGCTGACTTCCTATTTTCTAGACCTCTAATTTAATCACTGCATTCGAGCTTTTTTACCTCCTGACTTTAAGTTAGTCTTCTTGTTTTCAGATCCTCTTTATTTATTTATTTATTTATTTATTCATAGCCCTTAGTACTAAAATCGTGTTATTTATTTATTTAGTGTCAACTGGTTTTTGCCTGTCTTCTCTCACTAGAACCTTCGCAAGAGAAGAAAGGGAGTTTGTCGGGCTTGATCACTGTTAAATCCCCAGCATCTATTCCAGGGCCTAGCACTGAGTTTGTATGTGTTCAGTTGAATGGATGAATGGATAAGAACCTGACATTTTCTAGGCTCTATTCTGGATTGGTTCATATCCTTCCACTGAAATTCATAAAAACCCCCACATGATATGTTCCACATAACGAAAAATATATGGTATATTTTAGGCACTTGCCAAAGGCTTTCAGTGCATAGTGCAGGCAAAAAGAAATTAAAGAATTTAGAATCAGCTAAGAAATTTCAAGATAAATGTAACACAAGAATAACATCTGGGTGATAGTTGACTAGATATATGATTGTCAATGAATCAATGACAACAGATGAGCATGACTGAGGACCATGAATTTTGGGAGAGGAAGCTAAACATTAGAGCTGTTCTTGGTGCCATTGCCCAGAGGCAATGGGTAGAATGAATAACAAATAAGAGTCTTTGTTTTCCAGATCAAACTGAATCAATATCTTCCACTCAGTGGTACATCCAAATGAAGTGAATGAAGGATCAAGCATAAGTCAGAGCAAAGTAGCAACAGTAAGCATTTTAAGCCAAAAGTTTCAACGGAATATAAGCAAATGCAAGGAGATGACAAAGGGCCCTTGCAAGTTGGACAAGATTTCACTTACTCTTCGTAAGAAAACTGTCAAGGAGATAATGCCTAAATTTATAGGAAACTGAAGCTCAGATGGGCTTATTAACATGCTCCAGGTCACACAGGGATAAATGTGTGATTGACATCCAAGTACATGCTGTTTTTACTATACCAGGAAAGGCAAATGGTATCATTTTACCTTCAATTCTGGTTGGTTGTCAGTAGCAGCCTCAAGACCAGTGTTGAGAAGCACTCAGACTAAAGCAGGATCGGGGGGAATGGGTGGAGAGGTCAGCTACGTCTGCGAGGAACGTGGCAATGAGGAGCAGCAGTACCCATTCCATTTGACATCTCTGTGCAAGTCATCTCATCCTAGGAGCTTCCAAGCAGTGTTTCTGAGGTTTTGGTAATTTAGAAGTGAAGGATACTGTATAAAGAATTATTAACAGGCTTAGTTAACAGGCAGTGAATCTCATGAGGTATTTCTGTCTAAACAGACAAATTCATATTTTATGAGGCTTGGAGAGGAAATTGTGTGGATACAAAATGGAGTCCTTAGAGCAATGTACTTAGAACAATTGAAAATGTACAAATATCTTTAAATAGTTTAAATGATCTCCTTCCTCTCCATAAATCTTCACCATCTCCATTTTAACAAAATGGTACATTTCCTTCCATTTCTTCCTCTGTGTTCCTCCATGTTTTCTATTTTCCACATATAGACATATACATAGAATTTATCATTTTTTCTGTAATGATATCATTATATCTATCTACCTATCTGTTGTTTATCTACTTCACTCAGCATCTTACGTTTCTCACATGGGATTACATAACATCCCATAGTATAAATATATCGTAATTTATTCTACCCTGTCTCTATTGGTGGACATTCAAATTGTTTCCAGTGCTTTGCCACTTCATACAAAGCTGTAGTAAGCATCCTTGTATACATGTCACATATCTTTATGCACCAGTGCTTTCATTTTTATAGGATAGATTATCAGAAGTGGAATTCTTGGGTCAAACTTCGTGTTCATCTTTACATTAATACACATTACCATATTAATCCCCAAAAGGCTGTAGCAATTTATGCTCCCATTAGCAACATATGAAAAAGACATTTCCCAGTGTCCTCACCAACACTTAAAGGTTACAACTTTTTTTTTTTATCTTTTGCAACTTGAATAGCAAAAAGCGATATTTGATTGTTGTCTTACTTTACCTTTTCCTGACTATGAGTAAAATTGAATGGCTTTTCATGTTTATAGAAAAATTGGGTTTCTTCTGTGAATTAATATTTGCCAGTGTTTTCAATATACATGTATTAATATATATTATGTAATTCATCATTTTTCTTATCAATTTATAGGTGCTCTTAATATATTCAGAGTAATCCTTTATCTGTAATCCTTTATCTGTTATGTGTGTTGCAAAAACATTTTCTCAGTGAATCATTTGGTGTTTTACTTTGTTTACAATCTTTTGCCATAAAATTATTTGATATATTTTACTTTTATGCAGTTAAATGTGTCTCATTTTTTAATGGCTATGGATTTCAAGTCTTGAGCAGTAAGATCTCTTCTTCCCAAAACTATTTTCCTACAAATGTTTTCCTAAAATTTCTTTTAATATAAATAATGTCTCATTTCTTATATTTAAATTTTAATTCATCTCTAATTCTTTTAGCTTAGTTTTCTTTCAGATAGGGTAGCCAAAGGAGCACTATTTACTAAGCAATCTAGAAGGAGAATACACAAAACCAAATCATTAGAAAACAATGTGGAAGGAAGCAGAGGGCAATGGGGTGCTCACACAGGGAAGCCACACCGAACCCAATGAGTTTTTGCAAGCCTGCCCAAGTTGAGCCTTAAAGGACATTGAAAGTATACACAAATCATATCAGTATTGCCTGACTCTTTTTTTTTCTTGATTCAATCTATCATCAATGTTTCTGATGCTACCCTGTTGCTCACTGCTTCCTATCAATAGTCCTACATCTAGTGAAAGAATCTGTCTCAAGGCCTAAAGTGCCTGGCAGGTAAGATACATAAGTGAATTCAGCTAGCAAGAGCATGCCCTGTCTAAATTAATCAACTTCTCATCAACGCCTGGTGATTCATGCCACTTAGGACTGCATGCCCTATCTTGTAAGATTATTTAATTTCTAAGGAGAATTTTAAAATATTGATTTTTATATAAAAGTCTAAGTTTTAAATATTAGTGATTAATTTTAGTTACACACACACACACACACACACACACAAAACCAGCATTTAAGCCAAACAAAAAACATCCATAAGCTTTAATTCTTTCCATGAGCCACTTTGCAACCTCAGGACTACTCCAAGCCCTTCTGGCTTCAATGTGTTCTGCATACTCTGTCAGATTTGTTTCTCATCCTCTTACTCAAAAGCTGCCTGTTCAGTCTACTTAATAGTCTCAGAGTCCTAACTTTACTTCCAACATTGTTAGTACTTTGGCCTTCACCTACTCTCTAGCCTTATCTTCCTCATAGCCATACCACACAGCCCTTCAAAATTAGTACCTTTAGGCGTCTAACAGAATGTCTTACACGTAATATGCCCAATAAACATTTGCACTATGACTGGCTGCATGGCTCTTTAGGAATAATGTGTTGGCAAGTTTGGGTATGGCCAGTAGAGAGAAGATTGGCTTGACAGAAGAGATTTAAATTGAGCAGAACCTGGAATAAAGGTTAAAGTTTGGACATTACTCTATAGGCAGGATGTGTAGTAGAAAGCAAACAAGATTAAGACTCAGGAAGCCTGGGTTTAAATCTAGCTCTCCCATTTTTATATTGTATGGGTTCCGGATAAGTTACTTACTATTATTTAATTTAAATCTCCTCATTTATAAAGTGAAGGGATTGGACGGTTTTGTTTTTGTTATAATTAGGTGAAGAGAAATTTGAGGAAGAGAATTATTCTTAAAGTAGTATCTTAGAAAGATGAATTTGATGGCAAAATGGGATGGGAAGCAAAAAAAGAGTCTCAAGTTAGAAAAATCATTTCAGAGTTCATTGCGTAGTCAAACTATGAAGTGATCGAGTTGGGGACCACAGAGACAATAATATGAATAAAACAAAAGGAATAGGGTGTAAGCAATTCTGTGAATAAAGAATGTACAGGACTTGGTATTCAGCTGAAGAGAGAAGAAGGAAAGGAAGGACTCAGGGAACATTCTGGTCTTGCGATTAGGACATAAATTCTTTGAAGATAAAGACTAGTAGGTGGTTAATGAATATCACGTTGGGATATTTGTTAATGACTATACACAGTTAAATAAAAGAGGCAGCAAATGCGAAATGAGAAGAAAATGTTTAATCTTGTTCCATGTCTCCAATCCATCTCTGAACATCTTCAAGCAAAATAACTTCACACGGTCAGATACTCCATCATGGCTTTCATTCCCACATGAGTTAAAAGACTTCTCCTAAATATTCTCCAGATCTTGGATTCAGCCACAGCACTCTTGTAGACATATCAGACCTATGAACATGTCTGTCAAATACATTCGGGATTTTTCAGAACAGAAATGCATCAAGACAAAAGGCTATAATTGCAGGATTGGTCTTTTTTCTGATACGCTTTCCTCTTTAGCATTGCTACCTACTTCCAGCTACCTTCCAATCAGTTGGATTTGAGTAGTAAAAATATCAAATTGAAAAAGGGAAGGAAATGATGGGAGGAGACTTGGGAATTTAATGTTATTTTATAGCTTATGAAATCTTTGTGAAAGACTCTCCAGAACTGTGTTATTAAATACAATAGTCATTAGCCATATGTAACTATTGAGCAGTGGAAATGTGGCTAATCCAAACTGAGATGAGCTATCAAGTATAAAATACACACAGGGTTTCACATACTTAGCATGGCAAAGAAAAGAATGTAAAATGTCTTGAATAAGAGTATTTTATTTATTCCATCTTAAAATAATACTTCACATACATTAGGTTAAATAAAATGTGTTGTTAAAATTAATTTCAACTGTTTCTTTTTCTTTCTTTTTTTTTTTTTTACTTTTCTTAATATGGCTATGAGAAAGCATAAACTCACATAGGTGGCTTATGTTTGTGTCTTACACTTTATCAGATGGTGCTGCTCTACAAGTTTATTCAGAGTTGAGGGCTAATTATCACGGCATAGGTGATGCCATGTGCCAAATTTTCTAAAATTCTGTCAGCCAAATGATTCTTGCCTTCTATATTCTTGTTTAATTAACTCCTACACCCTAGAGTCTAAGACTACAAAGGGAAATTAGGTGTTGATATCGTACAGAAAGACAGAAACATCTCCACTCAAGAGAAAGATGAGAAGCTCTGTTTTGATGGTGCTAAGTGTAAGGCAGCACATTCAGGATGAACGTCTATAAAGGAATTGGAGACATGAGACAGGAGCTCAGGAGTGAAGGTAAAACCTGAGACGTCTAACCAGGTAAATTGAAGCAAAAACGGGAAGGACTCATTGAGACTTATGTTTAAATGTCCACATCTCCCAATATTAGACATTTGGTCATAAATAAATTGGCTTTCCATAGCTGAGACTCATTTTCATGGTGATAAAGTAGGAAAGGTCATTTCTATCTCTCGGTAAATATTATTGAGCCCCCCTCAGGTGCCAGGCACTGCTTAGGTGTAGAAACACAATGATGAATAATGATGCCCTCCAGAAGCTCTGATCTACGGAGGGAGGCAATAGGGAAATGGGCGATAATAATAAGCCAGTGTCAAAATTGTCCCAGTCTGTAATAACAGAGGAGCAGCAAATCCAGTCTTGGAGGATCAAACCTACCCCTCTTCACCCTGAAAACTTATATTCAGATTTCTATATTCAGAACAGCTCTCCCTCTTCTGGACAGTCTTCATAGCCACCTCTCCATACCCCAGGCTCTGAGAGGTGTTCACCTTTTGCCCCTGTGTCTTGTACACATCAGCATCCATGACCTGTAGTATTGTCAATACTCTGTTTTTGTTTTACTCTCCCCACAACCCCCTCCCCCATTGGACCACAAAATCCTTAAGGGAAGGATCACAGTCTTCTAGTTTTTGATCCTTAGCATACTTCCAGTACTGAATAAATGTTTTCTCTTTCTCCTTTCCCTAGTTTTCAATTAAAGGAGGTAAGAGCTAAAGCCCTATGATCAGATAAGGGCTAAAAAAAAAATTAAAAACCCAGAATATAGAAGGCTCAGCACTCTTCTTTGGGAATATCACCATTTTTGAAGAGAGTTCTATGTCATCGAATTTAAGAGAATTTTCCAAAAAGTGAGTAGGAAAAAACACTATCAAATGCTACAGAGATGTCAATAAGAACGAGATTGCAAAAATATCTTTGGATATGGCAGTTGTATTACGTTTAGTATTCTAATTCAAACCAAAATACCATAGAATATTTTTCCCAATGACTTCTTTGGCTTTAGCAATGATAAATCTTAATTTTTCTATCTGTGAGTATTATGAAGATCTGAGGAAAAGGTGAGATTCTTTTCACAAATCACAACAAAACTCTTTTGAAGGCTGGTAGATGCCTATGATGAATACAAAATGAGCAGTGAACCCCAGGCAACATGGGAAGTTGGATGATTCTCTTGTTAGCATGAACCAAACCATGACTCTGATCATTGTTAAAAAAACAGCTTCAGGAAAATCAGCAAGAAAAAAAATCAAACAACCCCATTAAAAAGTGGGCAAAGGACATGAACAGAAACTTTTCAAAAGAAGACAGACTACTGGCCAAGAAACATATTAAAAATGCTCAACATCTCTAATCAGGGAAATGCAAATCAAAATCACAATGAGATATCACTTATCTCCAGTGAGAATGGCCTTTATCAAAAAGTCCCAAAACAATAAATGTTGGTGTGGATGCAGAGAAATAAGAACACTCATACACTGCTGGTGGGACTGCAAACTAGTAAAACCTCTGTGGAAGGTAATCTGGAGATATCCCAAAGAACTAAAAGTAGAACTACCATTGGAATCATCAATCCCATTACTGGGCATCTACCCAAAGGAAACAAGACATTCTATTAAAAAAGACATCTGCACTAGAATGTTTATAGCAGCACTATTCACAATTGCAAAGATGTGGAAACAACCCAAGTGCCCATCAATACATGAGTGGATTAATAAAATGTGGTATATGTATACCACGGAGTTCTACTCAGCCACAAAAACAATGGTGATCTAGTACCTCTTGTATTATCCTGGTTAGAGCTATAGCCCATGCTACTAAGGGAAGTATCACAAGAATGGAAAAACAAGCATCACCCATACTCACCATCAAATTCATATTAACTGATCAACACTCATGTGCACATACAGTAGTAATGTTCATCGGGTGTTGGGAAGGTGGGAGGGAGAAGGAGGGGATGGGTATACTCACACCTAATGGGTGTGGTGCGCACCGTCTTTGGGATGGACACACTTGAAGCTCTGACTCGGGTGGGGCAAAGGCAATATATGTAACCTAAACATTTGTACCCCCGTAATACTCTGAAATAAAAAAAAGGAAACAGCTTTAATTTCTTTTTTAAAGTTATTTCCAGCAGGTGGCTGAAGCACAGATTTCAGGGTATGAGAACGTGGATGAATCATACATCCTGTCTTTTTCTTTATAAATTCCATTCTGACCCAAGGATCTTCACCTATCAAATCAAATGCTGAAGTAGAAAAAAGAGACCTGAACTCACAAGAGGCTTGATTCTCTGAGCTCTGGCTTTGCTACTATCTAACCAAGAGCAAGTCATTTCTGAAGGCCTGTATCTCCTCATATGCTAAAAAATATGCCTTTCCACTATTGTAAGCTCCAAATTGTAAGCTCCTTAGAGTAAGCACCAAGTTTCAATTCTTTTTATCCCCATCCCTTAGCATAGTATTTTATGTAAAGTGGATACTGAATAAGAAGAATTTAAAAATTAGTTTATAATCCTGGTTTAAATATTCAATATCTGAAGTTCTGACATTTACCCTAAAAGCCTTTTTAACCTCAAATAATAGTCAGTTATATTTGTTTAATTGTGTAGCATCAGCAAACTGTGTCCCAGGGACCAAATCCAGCCCTCTTTCTGTTTTTATAAAGTTTTGTCGGAACAAGGTAAAGCACATTCATTAACCTATTGTGTACAGCTAGCTGCTTTCAAATTACAACAGCAGAGTCAAGTAGTTGCAACACAGACAATCCAGCCTGCAACACCTATTTACTATCTGTCTCTATATGGAAAACATTTGCCAACCCCTATTGTGTTTTGAACACTAAGAAAGAATGTTGGATAAGCTCCATATAGGACCCTGAAGATAGTGCTAAGCTCATGGGCATTCTTCCTCCTAGATAATATTGAATCTACTTTGCAATCTAAGGACCTCAGTGGTCAGTAAGCATACTTTTCCTTAAAGATCTCCTTTACCTCTGGGATCCACATATTCAAGGAAGCTTCCAGAATAGAACACTGAGAAGTAAGAATCAACTTTCACTCTTACGCACTGGCAATTCGATAAGGTCTAAAAAGAAGGCGAAACACCACACATGGCAAAAGCTATTTTTGCCTGATTAATTACTCTTCACATTCAAGATCAAACTCCAGGAAGCACTTCTAGAAGCACATCTGGCATATTCGCATGGCACATTTTCGTGCTTGGTTCTTCTTCTTAAGACTGTGGGATCCTCAAGGGCACATTTTTCTATTCCTGGCATACAGCGCAGTGCTTAGCGTGGCGTGTGATAGATGCTCAATAAATACTTTTGAACCAAATTGAACTGAACAGCTGGGGTTCAAGCTGGACAAAGACATCTACTTTGATCTGAGTTGTTGCAATGATACTAAATGAACTGAAGTCTTTCTGTCTAAAAATAAGAAATAAATAGTAACTTCCTAAGTTTTTTTTTTCCCCACTACTACTCACCACTTTCCAATCTGATAAGAAAACAACAATAAAATCATACAAAGGTCAAATATTTGCTGAGCACCTACTCTGTACAAGGCAAATGGAAGCAGACATAATTCCCTTTGGTCTCATGATATAATCCTTTATCTTCCAAGATTCCCTTGAGGTCAGTTAAGATCACTGTTGATGCTGAGGGCATGGAAGCCTGCCATTAGCGATATGGCCAGATGAATGTACAGGCTGTAGTAAGGAGTAGTAAGGCCGCCAGGGTCCACCCCACCTAGTCTTCACCTGACAAATCAGGGTAAAACAGCAGTTGCCTTAAGTTGGCTAAGCAAATCATGTACCAATTAATGATGAGCCAACTGATTCAGATAAAACCTTGTAATTAATCAATCATTAAGGCTCACACTTTAAGAATATGGAAAATCATGAGCCACACAACATGCCCAGAAGCAATCTTCCAGTTATGTGGCTGTGCTTAAATGCAATGCTAATTTCTGAGAGCCTGCCATTTGTCATAGCACTGAGATGAATCACAATGAATTTATGAATGTGATTCTGCATCGCTCATTACACAAGCTCTCCCCTGGGGAACAGAACCATACTGAGAGCAACTCCTAATAAGCAGAAATTAAGTGTTACTGTCCCCTGCCAGTAGGAGGAAAAAGATATATATGACCGGGGGGGAAGGGGAGAATGGATAATTTGGTTGTACATAAATAGTGTAAAGGGAGAAAGATGGGCATCTATTTTAAGCCTTTGTGGCCTGGGAAACCACACTCCCTGTGCTCAATACCAAGAGCCCTCTTGCACAATAAATAATTCAGAAAACCCACGAGTGCCTGGCTAGGAGGTTTGCTTCCTGAAAGCTGCCCCTTCGGCTAATCTTGGAAAAAGCCATTGATCTACCCTGCAGCTCAGACAGAATTCCTCCTTTCCACCTAAGGATTATGACCAAGGCCCTCAGCCAGGGTACGTCAGGAGGAAACCAACACAATCCTGTCATTGTTTGTGTTATTTATAGCTTATTGTTTAAAAAAAATTGGAAATGACTGGACTCCTTGTGGCAAACCTAAGATCTAGTGCATGAACTTGGCAGGCACTTTTACTGAGCAAATTTAAAAAACAAATTCAAAATATTGTGCACTGTTCAAGAGAAATATGACAAACCAGAAATCCCTCCTCTTTGATATTTTTTCTCCTGTGTCCCTCTGGGTCTTCTCTGACATTCACCAGCAGTAATTTTGATGAAAAGGCAATTGGCTTTAATTTTTCAACCAACCCCCAATATTTCTGTGCAAAATCCAAGGAAGCAAAAAGCCCAAATGTCTCTTGCTTGACTAATATCTTCATTTTAACCTGATTTATGTAATCCTGAGCAATTTATGCAAAAGATTAATGAAACCTGATCAATAAATAATGTACAAAATACAACAATGCGTAAATTATTAAGTGTCACGAAAGGCTACTTCATGACTCTAGAAGAAGGTACTCTTGCTCCAAGTCAATCAAAGCTACATTTTTGAGTGGATGGAGTGTTTTGTGTTTATTTCTCAGATTTCAGCCCCTGGCCCCTCAAAAGTCTTATCTTTTAGAATGTCGTTAATCAATAAAAAACATTGATAAGGGTAATAAGAAAGATGAACAAACTGGGATTACTCCAAGAACTTGAAGTCAGTACTAATAAATGTATTTTAGTGTGAACGGTGATTTCTGCAAACTTTTAAAACTATCCAAGGTCACTGACACACAGAGTGGAATACCAACACGCTATTGCATTATTTGCTGTGGAATAGAAATGAGATCAAATTTCTCTGGGCCTTGAAAATGCATGTCCCATCTGATATGGCTCTATAAATCTGTCAAGTAGACAGCAGGTGTTCCTACCCCTTTCTCTGACTCCTCCACACTCCACCTTTAAAAGAACAAGCAGGAAATGTCCTTTTATACTTATATTTACCGGTTCTGCCAAATGCTCATTTGCCTCTAGGGGGCATTTCTAAAGACTGCAAGGGAAAGTATTTCAGCTATTATGGCTGTCAAACCAGATGGCTCAGGAGTAGGTATTAGATCTAGTGATAAAACAGGAAAAAGAAAAAAAAAGAGTCACTTTGGTCAAGTCAGCTTTTATTACCACAAGCAGAAAAAAGTCAAACTCGTGTTTGAATTGAATTGAATGGGGGAAAGGGGAAAAGTGTCTTTTAAACTATTTCTTTAAAACTTTTTATTTCACTAACTCTCTTAGATAGACAGTCTCTGACCTTTGACCTAGAAAAAATGCCATAAAAATAAAATAAGTATCATGAGAATCATGCTCTCAACATCAAAGGTTAGGATTAAAATGATCACATTAACTCATAGAAGAGTGTGGAAAAGATTCAACTTGCAGATAAGCACCTTCCATTTTTAAGGTCAGATTTTTTTTTTTTAATTTCGGCATATTACAGGGGTATGAATGTTTAGGTTACATATATGGCCTTTGCCCCACCCGAGTCAGAGCTTCAAGCGTGTCCATCCCCCAGACAGTGCACACCGCACCCATTAGGTGTGAATATATCCATTCCCCCGCCCCCCTCCCATCTGCCCGACACCCAATGAGTGTTCTTACTATATGTGCACATAAGTGTCGATCAGTTAATACCAATTTGAAGGTGAGCACATGTGGTGCTTGTTTTTCCATTCTTGTGATATTTCACTTAGTAGAATGGATTCCGGCTCTACCCAGGATAATACAAGAAGTACTAGATCACCATTGTTTTTTGTGGCTAAGTGAATAACAGACTTAAACCTAAGACATGAAACTATAAGAATTCTAGAAGAAAATGTTGGAAAAACTCTTACAGACATTGGCCTAGGCAGAGAATTTATGAAAAAGACCCCAAAGACATTTACAGCAACAAAAAAAGTAAATAAGTAGGACCTGATCAAATTAAAAATTTCTGCATAGCCAAGGAAACTATCACAAGAGCAAACAGACAGCCTACAGAATAGGAGAAAATATTCACATGCTACACATCCAATAAAAGACTGATAAATAGAATCTATATAGAGCTCAGGAAAATCAGCAAGAAAAAATCAAACAACCCTATTAAAAATTGGGCAAAGGACATGAACAGAAACTTTTCAAGAGAAAATAGACTAATGGCCAACAAACATATGAAAAAATGTTTAACATCTCTAATCATCATGGAAATGCAAGTCAAAATCACAATGAGATTGCCTTTATCAAAAAGTCCCAAAACAATAAATGTTGGTGTGGATGTGGAGAGATAGGAACACTCATACACTGCTGGTAGGACTGCAAACTAGTAAAACCTCTATGGAAAGAAATATGGAGATACCTCAAAGAGCTACAAGTAGAACTACCATTTGATCCAGCAAACTACCATTTGATCCATTACTGGGCATCTACACAAAGGAACAAAAGATATTCTATGAAACAGACATCTGTACTCGAATGTTTATAGCGGCACAATTCACAATTGCAAAGATGTGGAAACAACCCAAGTGCCCATCAATACATGAGTGGATTAATAAAATGCGGTATATGTAAGGTCAGAATTTGTTTGGAAAAGAAGGAAGATGTCGTAACATTTGGAAATTAACTATTATATATCAAAAGAGATACTCTTTTGAATGGGCTCTTGAAACCCCTTAAATCAATATTTTAATTTAGTGTGACACCAACTTTATTTTCTTATAGGTTCTGTTTCCCAATCTATTAGTTCTATTACATCCTCCACCACTCTTAATGTCTCACTTTGTTCTTTTTAAATATACTTTATATTTCTATAAAGCCTTTTATCTCCAAGCATACTGCAAGCATCAATTAACTAAACCACCCAATATTCCTGTGTGGGTAGAAGTATCCTATTAACCTCATTTTAAAGTTGAGAAAAGCAGGTTCACTGAGGTGAGGTGACTTGCTGAGCCAGCCAGTGGCAGAGGCAGAGTGGTTTCTCTGATGCCTGGTTATCTGCATTAACTAGCAGGACATGATAACCTCCAACCGCTAATCTTCTCGTTGCTGCTTATGTGGAATGTGTACGTCACTACTGACGTCTATTTGAGGAACCAGCCAAATTTTTACAATATGAACCCACTTTTGCTTCCAAAACAAAAAACCAAATTTCCCATTGAAGAACTTCAAGAACGCTTTCCAATATAATAATTTTAACTCTTATTTCTCAATCAGCAATTTAGCACCTAAAAGTGGTTTGGTGAAGACAAAGCTGATTTAATCAAACCTATTAACAGGTCAAAAAGAAATGAATTTTACAGAGAAAGATCAGATAAAACTGAAATTAAACTTTGCTAATAATAATAATAATAATCACCATTAATCGAGCACTTGAGTGTGTGCTGTGAGTTGGTGCCATGTGCATTTTCTCATTTAATGCTGACAATTCTTTGGGGGAAGGACTAGTCTTGTTCCCACTTGACAGGTGAGAAAACTAAAGCACTTAGAACTTAAAGTGAATTGTCCAAGGTCAGATAGCTAGTAAGCAAGGGAACCCAGGCTCAAATTTAGATATTCTGTTTCCTAAATCCACATTCGTAATTGTTTCACAGTAATTATCCCACTGTTTGGGTGAGATGTCACTTCCCTTTTCCTTCACATTAAAAATTGCGCATTCTCTCTAACCAATAGAATGCACGTCTGTCAGCACTGTCTCTGCATTGTATATTGCATGGGGAGCTTTAAGGAACATGAGTAAGATGTGCCTTTTCTCCTCAAAAACTATGTGCCCTTCACCAGATAGGGATCTAATTTTTAAAAAATTGTTACTCCCATATTGTAAGTTTGAAGGTAGTGTCTAGGTCTCCTTTTTTCTCTCGATCTCTAAGAAAGTCCCACACAGTACTAAACACACAGTAGGCACTTTTTTTTCAATTTGATTGGATTTGACGATTTTTTTCCTACTTGTTAAAATTCTGAGTGTTTTTTTTTAATCTGCTTTGTCGTGATATTGGAAAATACGAGGACCCCATGCCTAAGTTAGAATTTCTGTGCCTCCTGGGACTTCTTGTGCATCTGTGTGAATAGCTCCCATGGGTGTGGAGGTCGGTAACACAGGAAAGGATACCTGGCTGGACCAACGTGGCTGAGACTGGTAGTATTCAGTACTCCCACCTCTTTTCTTTCTGCTCCTCTATTCAAACTGCAAAACTGAGTTTGGCAGTATGCTCAAAGCTTTATGTGCATTATCTCATTTACTCCTTCCCCCAAATCCTATAATGTGAGACCATTATTTTCATTTAAGCATGAGAAATCTGAGCCAAAGAGGCATTGAATCACTTTCCAAAGATGGCACAGATATAAGTGCTGGTGCAGGTCTTTGACCCAGGCACTGTGACTCCAGAGCCAGGATATAATCTGTACATTATTGTCTCTCCACCTTTGGATTCCTGGAAAACATCCTACTAATGAAGGTATTTATACACCAAAATTCCTTTTACAGTACCTTAGAATAATTAAAGGTATTACAGGGTTTTATAATACAACTGGTATTTAAAGCAAACACTAAAAAATAGCTTCAGAAAGAACACCAAGTTTTCTTTCACAACAAAAGGTCATTGGGCTCAGTTGTATTTGCAGCTGTGGGATGAAGGTGGCTGTACAGAAATCCTCCTAATGCCTGGGAAGAAGCAGAGGGGACTCAAGGTCACTGAGGCTGGCATCTCAAGAACAATCACAGGCAGGAAGAAGCCGATTTTATATTTTTAAAATTGATTCCAAACTCTTCATAGGTGAGACCCACTGCCTCAAAGGCAAGAAAGAAAAAAAAAAATGGGAGGGCAGCTGATTAAATTCTATATGTCCAAGATTTGTGGGTTCAGCTGATTTGCAACTAAAGAGATGGCCTTTAAGGCCCCAGAGGAGGTTTGTGCTCAGCCTTGGTTATCTTTTCCTCCTGAATAGCAGTATAAACTCCTGCGGAGCAGATGAAAGCTGCCTTGCAAGACAAAGGCACAGGAGTTGCTTCTTTTCTCTATCAGATGGAAGAAAAGGAACTCTAGGAATCCTTTATAGTTAACTATTAAAATTGGTCATTCCTTTTTGCTTTTTTATAACTTCTTTAACCTCAATCTCTAAGAGCAATCAAGCAATAAAATGTCTCCCTTGGTGAGCTGGAAACACCAAGGTGTCTCACTTTATTCCCTCCTCTTCTAAAGCCAGCATCCAGAATAACAACTTAAAAGAGAACCAGCTTCCATTCATTTGCCAAAAAAGATCTCAGGCCTGGGTTATGTTTTCAGCTTTAGTGTCTGACCCCAAAATACAAGGAATTCTTCAGGGTCTGTGAGGAAGTTAAGAGATATCTGAGCTGCTTCATTCCCTGTCCCAAAACCATATCTGTTGCTAGAACCCTGCAGCTCAGGATAAAATTACCTGGGACAACAAAAGAGATCAAGGGATTGGAGAAATAGATGTGGGGGAAATTGGGACCAAATGAAAACAGAAATGTGGACAGGAGACTAGAGAGGAAAGAAGAGAAATATGGAACTCATTTCAGAAGAGTAACAAGTATGGAGAAGGCAGAAAGAAGAGAAAAGAGAAATAAGATATCTGAGATAACTGTTCTCTTGATTTATGCAGGCAATTGGCCAAAGAGGCCATCATCTAGGGAAATATACTAAACATTGGGGATTCAAAGATGAGTAGGAAGTAGCCCTAACCCTAAAAAATTCACAGTTTTGGTAAGCAGGTAAACATGCAAATAAATAATATCTGTACATATTTTAATGTTATTCTTTGTTACCCTCTTTCTTTTTGTCCCTCAGATGCGGCAACCTTGATCCCATGAATGAACCTTTACACTTGCTGGTCCATCTGCTTAAAATGCCCTCTCCGCTTATCTTTGCATGGCTGGCTATTTCCCATTATTCAAGTCTTATCTACAACCAACCTAGTTGAAGCAACACTCCTAGTCCCCTTCCACACTAACCCCTTGTACCTTCTCCAAAAGTCATTTTGAACATCTGAAATTACTTAATTTTTCATTTCTCCACCAGTTTAAATTCTTTCATCCTCCACTAGGATGCTAGCTCCTTGAGGAAAGGGATTTAGTAAAAAGTCATTGATTAACTCATAAATGTTTACTGATTATTTGACTAACAGACTGATACAAGAATGTTATAGATCTAACGTAAGTATGTGATTCTGTGGTGCCACAAGGAAAGATGCAAAAAAACTCCATTATGAGAACATTGAGGATTGAGGAAGGCTTCCCAGAAGAGGTGATTTTATTGTTGTTGTTGAATATTTAAAGCTGAATAGATATTTAACGAGGAGGCAAGGGAAGCATTCCAGGTGAAGTGTGTATGTATTGACAAAGTCATAAAATATAAAAATATAAAATAACACTGCTCCTTCCAAGGACTGCATTTCATACAGTGTGTTTGGACTACAGATGATGCTGGAAGAAGGTGGCAGCCACAGCAGAGTGGTTAATAACATGGGTCTTGATGCTAGGCCTTCCGAGAGTAAATCCTTGTTCTCTCACTGGTAATTGAGTGACTTGGGGCAAGTTATCAGTCTTCTCTGTGCCTCAGTTCCTTTATCTGTAAAATGGGGATTCACTCAATGCATGTATGTCTACCTCGTGGGATATCAAGTCAGTTAAAATGTGCAAAAGATTTAGAAGCCTGCCAGTACTCAAAAATGTACCTATTATCATTATTGGCAGGTGGCGATGTAGGAAAGTAATTACAACACGTGACAACCCTATTTTTTCCTAAAAACTTTCTGCAGATTAACAAATTTAATATATACATGTGTTATGAGGAAGTGTTAATAATTTACTTAAAGTCTCACAGCAGTTAATAGCAGGACCAGGATCTATATCTAGGAAGTCAGGTGTTTGGAGCTTGGCTTTCGCCATTATATATGCCACGTCTTCAAACACCTAATTCATAGGGATTTTGTGAGGAAGAATGAAATAAAGTGCATAGCTGGCTCGCCATGGAACCTGGCATGTACTAAACACTCAGTAACAGTATATTTTTAAATATCTACAGGACAATAGAGCTATAATCAGGATAGGTCAATATTTAGAAAACACAGTTTCTGTAAATTTACTGGAAGACTCAATAGAACCCAAAGAAGACAATTAGAGAGCACATCAGCAATAATTGGCTGGTCGAATTACTGCTGAGCAGGCAGTGGAAAGGTGGAATAGCCATAATCACTTGCTTGACCTTGATTTCTGGTGGGAGTACCGAAGGCCTCCGGTACATCAATCTTAGCCCAGCTGTACTTCTCAACTAATTAATTTTAAAAAGATCTAAGTCAATTAATTATAAAGTAATGGGTTGTCACTTCCAGCTGCCAATTTATCTGCATTACAAACAGCAGCTAATTAGTTAGCTTATTTTTCTCTTTCTTGGAAACACACTATTTACATGTTTGCCTATTTACATTAAATTATGTACATAAATCCTGTGAATAACAAGTTATACATTATTCTGCAATAAATTGTGAAACTAGTTCTTTTGTAAACATTCACCATAAGAATACCAGAATGACAGAAGGAAAGCACTTTTAACATACCTAATCAAGTTAATAAATAATCAGGCAAGCAAACGTGACAAGAATTTCATAATGGAACGTGATAAATGCCTTTAAAATGCTATGCGAAGCCAGCCAAAAACCTGGTGATTTGGTGCTTTCAAGAGACTCTTGGCCTCGAGGAAGACAAAATCAAAGCAGAATTAACGGTGCAACTCTATTTATTCCGTGTAAAAGATTAGGCAGCCTTAACATAAATGTGAAGAGATGTATTTTCTTTTACAAAGAAGTGTAGGGGCAGAAAGGTGTGCTATCTTTCCTCACCCATCATGAAGGTCACAGCGATATTCCTCTAACAAAAGATAAGTCAATAAGAGAATAGCATAACAAATCTATTTAATCAAAGCTTTATATAACACAGAATCCTTCAGAAATGAAGACGCAAAGACCCAGAGAAAATTGTCTATTTTCATGACTAGGTTCAACGAAGTTGTGTAGAAATGTGATTGGACGAAGGGGTATGATCTAATGGTAATTGACTGAGGGAGGAAACCCAGAAAGAGCTGTCTGTTCAGATTCTTCTTGGACTCCCCGGGCAGCATTTCTTCTTCCTGGGTATGGGTCAGGACCTCTTTGGAATGAAGGTCTTCAAAGAAGAAGGGTGACCTTTCCAGGTTTTATGGCTTGCTTTGGGGCAGAGGAACTCTAGTTCCTACGACCCACTTTGGAGGAGAAAGAGGGGCAGGAGGAAAAGGTCAGAGAGAACTCGGTTCTGAGGTCCTTCCAACACCCTTCAGTTCAAAGTACTCAGCACGCCAAGATACCCTACTTTGGGGTATCATGTTCAGAGTCCCGACAGAAGCTATTATTTTGCTTTGTCCCATCCTTCCCTTCTTCCTGTCTTAAAAGAAAAGGTGTGTCTCTTATCCAAGGCTAAAACCTTCAACAAAGCCCTTAATCTCATTCCTTCCCAGGTCCTCTGAGACTTCACTGCATAAACAACACTCTGTTTCCTTTTATGTTATCAACTGCTGCCTCTCTTGACCTTTTCTCAGCCTACAAACAAGCTTGTATCCTCCTGTTACTGAAACAGGTTTCTTAAGTCCTGGCACTGCCACCGCCAGCACCACTGCAAACTACAGCCCTAGCCTTGCTGCTTTCTTCATGCCAACAGAAGTCCCAAGTCTTGTGTCCTCTTCTTTATCTATATAGAACCTTTTTGGAAAAGGAATTGCTATACTCTACATGGATTTAGCACTTTACTCATAATCCACATAAAGCCCTTTGCACAGTAAGTACTCAACAAGTATTAACTGTTGTGGTTGTTGTCACTGCCATTTTGAGCGATGGGATATTATATAATATTTCAGAGTGCAAGCTCCAAAATCAGACACTGCAGCTCAAATCCTGGCTCTATCTCCTTTGAACTGTGTGACATGAGGCAGGCTACTTAACTTTTGAAACTTTGAATTCTTAAACATAAACTGTAACTACCTCATAAAGTTAATAAGAGAAACAAATGAAAAGAGGTGAAGCATATAAATGCTAACTACTATGTCCGGAACATAGTAAATGCTCACATATGCTTTTTAAATACCCAGTATCACTGTAATTGCACATTTTTTATTTATTCTTCTCCCTTCTGATAAGTATAATGAATTTCCTTTGGGGGAATAACTTTACCTAGTGCTCATTACAGGAGGTTGGGCACTACCCTTGACTTAAGAGGTGAAACATGTGACTCAGGTTTGGCCAATCAAAACACTCAATCCCCTTTCTAGACATGTGACTCAGACCTGGCCAATCAGGTCACTGAATTCTCTTTCTGGGCATGCGACCAGGACCTAACCAGTCAGAGCACTGAATCCCCTTCTGAAGCCATGTGACCTAGCTTTCCCAATCAACATAATCCTATTGCTTTGGTCTCTTTATTCAGTTCTCAGAAGGGACTTGCCAAGTTGTTTTCCACCAGAAGGAATTCTAGGATTTTTATGGGAATTATCAATAAGAGATACTGTCTGTTTCCTATCCAAGAGATGTGATACGAGCAGTTTCAAAAACCATCCTGCTGTCTTGTCAATCTGGAGAGGAAGTCAACACACTATTAGCAGAGCTAATCCAATAGACTTGACATTGCTTGAGGCCCTACATTCAGCCATGACTGAGGCCAGCCCTGCCCATGTACTTTTCATTCATTCATCAGTAAATGTATTTCTGGATTAAGCTAGTTTGCATTTTCTCTTACTTGCAACTGAAGCAGGTATAAATGCTTATCATGTTTTAGCATAGCTAGCTGTTGAAAGTAAGCACTTACTTCACACATCTTATTCTTGGGTACTGGTAGAGCTCAGTGGATGCTCAATAAACAGTTGTTGCACAGAGGTGAAAATATTGTTTATGGTGACAGTAGGGTACATTTTGCACTCATGCCTCATTGTCTTGCTCACCCTTGGAACACAGATGCAAAGGGCAGCCTAAAAGGGTGACAGCCACAAAAAGCCACAGGAAAAAATATGTTTTAACATGTCCGTAATTTCCCTGGGGCCAAGAAATTTATTTGTGTTTGAAATGCTATCTCTTCCAGGTGTTATGGAAGAAAACAAATAGCTTATTTAACAAAGTACTTAACTGAGAAGACTAGATCACTATGTCAATAAGAATTTTCAAACAAGATAATACCTCCCTTGATGATGGAAAATTGCATGCTTCTGATTTGAAAATCGCTTCCTTTGTGACTTTTTAAAATTATCCTTCAAGACGGATTATTTTCTCCAAATGCAACCTTTTCCCAAATTTAAATGGAAACCAATGTCATGGAAAGAACAATGAAACAAATTGACTTTAGACAAACTTTTAAAATTTCATGGTTGTTCTAGAAATTGAAAGACACCTGTAAGGTGGTCCTGTCTAGCTGCACTGTGCCTAAAAATAATTTAACAACCCTACAACCGAATAAAGTTAGTTCTGTTTCCTCTGCTGGACATAAGGATGAAGCAAGAGGGAGGCAGGGACATGGATGAGTAAAAAGAACAAAGGATTCAAAGAAAATATGTATTTAGTTGGGAAACGTGAGAGCAGCTAGGAAGGGCTGAAAAATGAGAAACATTAAACAATGTATGTGAATTGCTTATTTGAATTGAGGGCTCAAACTGAATGCAAAAAAACGTTATTTTGATGCAGATGGCAGCAGAAATAAATTCTGTGAATAAACTCTGTGCACTCCATCAAAAGCCCTGCAGGCATATTCCTATTCCTTCTGTTGCTTTGCAGCACAGGAACACAACAAAGGAGAGCTGGAGCCAGTTAGAAAATCATGGCAACCAGTATAAGTGCCATGGAAAGGCCCTTCCTACATTTGGCACGTTTTCCAGGTCTAAGAGGGTTTTCATTAGTGAAAGGGCTGTGGCTAAACAATAAGCCTGCTCCTCAAGAATGAGAAAGGTTCTTGCCTCTTCAAATTGGCATCTGCAGCTGCTGGCCCTTAGAGTGTTTGCTCGTCAGGGCCTCTCCTCTTTCTTGTAAAATCTGGCACCATTTTAATTATTTTGTAAATTTTGCCCCCCATTAGCTCTACCATGCTGGAATATAAAGGAAAAAAAAAACCTTCTAATTTGAGGATTCATTAAGCAGCTGCTGTTACTTATTTGGTGCAGTAAATGTCCGAAATTTGCTAGTTTGCTGAATTGGTGTAAGAAACTATAATATCTTAGCCAGACTGGTTTTTATTTGTTTCACTCTGAGGTCAAGCCACTAGGAAATAGGTATCCGGCTAGAGAATACACCAATATTTTTTTCTTAGAAGGGCGTTCATTCATTTGATAAAGATTATTGAGCATCTACTCTTTGAAAGAGCTATTATGATACTGCTGAGTTGCCATTTCGTGGTATAAACTTTGCCAGGAAAAATCCTACCTTCTTTAAGATAAGTGAAAAAGTCTAGAAGCTGGTCTCTTTTAAAATGTTGCTTTTGATTAATAATCCACGTGACCAAAGAGGACTACTTGTGGGAAGTGGGACAGACAACATTCCTCTGCTACTGCAGAGTTCTGAGTTTGAGGTGTGTACCCACCATCCCATCAGCGCCAACTTTCTCCCTCTTCCCTATTGATGGGCAGGAGAATTCTCCAGTGAAAAACTCCATCAAAAAAATTATTACCCTTCTACCCTTACCCAATCTCTCCAAGTGATGAAAAGGTTGATGAATCATCTCTCTGATCAATTTTTAGGGGTAAATCTAAGATTTTGTTTAAAAAAATAAAATTCCCTTCTGATTTAAATATGTGAAAATAGTATTTTTCATGTTATATCCCAAGCCCTAAATGACAGCTTTCTATAGATAAAAGAAATCAGATTCATTCGTGAAGAAAAAAATGGCATTGGGGGCAGCTCAGGTAAGGCTAAATGCGACTCAGAGTAAAACATTTCCTCCAAACTTCAAATGATCATCTTCACAAAAGATGCTGAAATGAGGACTCAACCAGGGAGCTAGAATTCTCTCCATTGGTGAGAAATTGGCACTAACTACAAGCTGAAAAAAGAATTCTTCTATAGTTCCTGTCCCCAAAGGTCACTCTTGGTCACATTTTGTCTCTGAAGACAGAGAACTGAAATATTATTTGTTCTTGTGAATTATTTTTTGTTCCTTTATTGAAATTCAATAGAGTAAAAATAACTGCTGCCCATTATCCCTTGCCTGTCAGCTCTACCTGGGCTGAGGTGGTGGGAAAGGACAGGAAGAGCTGCTACAGATGTTTAATAGAAGAAAGCCCTTTTTGGAATGTGTTTGCATGACTCATAAAGAACAGTTATTCTTAGCTTTCCCGTCACAAGAGATAAAGCTCTTTGTCCTATAATACAGGTATCTACTTAAAAGGAAAACCCATGGTCCATTCAAAGCTAGAGCCCAATAATAAGCTCTCATTATAGTACTTGCTCCAAACCCCTGGAGTTATATTGTATCACTCTTTGCAAGCCTAGAATGTAATGCAAAATTTTACTCTGTTTGGCTTATTTCATTTGTCAGAGTTGTGCCACCTGGAAAAAACAATAGGCACTGCTTAATGTAGTAGCAATGACTCAAACTCAGTTTGAGGAATCATTCATTTAGTAGTAGAATTTAATACAATTTGATATGCTATGCAATGTAGAAAATTCATCACCTTTTTGGATCACCTTTGTAGAACTGGCTCCTATAATCAAACTTCAATCTAATATTGATTATGTTTTGGATAAGCCTGCCTTGATTCCCAGAACCAATAAGCCAATAACATACTGAAGCAATTTACTAAAGGATAGCACCACTCTTTGATAGATTAAATAGCAAGAGGTCAATGGCAATGGAAAGGACTTTGTTGGAATTAAAATGTATGTTCCCTTCAGTTTGCTTCTGAGCCTGTGTCTTGCACATTCCCAGATTTCTCTCCTTTTGGATGTTTTCTGCTCTCCAATGCACCTTTTCCCCTTTGTTCACTCCATTCAGTTTTTTATTCTTTCAACATTCATTAAATCTTTCTGGACACTTTCTTTGTGCCAAGCTCTATGCTGGGGAAAGTGACAGAAATTCTCAAGGAACTCTTAATCTAGAAGGGAAGACAAACAAGAAAAAAGGTATGGAACACAGTAAAAAGAACTATGAGGCTGGGAAGCTCAACGGGCTCTGTGAACCTAGAGAATAGGTGCCCAGATCTGTCCTGAGCCAGAATGTGACCTTAGTAAAGAATTACCATTCATAGAAAAGTAGGGCACCGAATGTATCTACCAATTGCCCCCGCTCCCACCAGAACAGTGGAGGGCAAGAAAAGAATGATTCTTATGTGTGCTGTTTCTCCTTATTGGAAAACTCCCCAAACCAAATCCTCCTCAACTCTTGCATCTCAGGAAGATGCATCCCTCACCACCTCTTTCCAATCCAATCCCCATGTCTGGATTGGGGACAGCTTCCTAATCTGCTGCAGTGTCACCCTGAATTTACCCTTGTAGGACTTCTAATGGGATTGAAACTGAGTATATCCAATGACTTAGATGTCCCCAAAATAGTTTTATTTTATATTGTCTACCTTTGGAGTCCCTATTCTCACTGATAATGATGGGAGGGGAGAACATTTGTCAATTAAAGATAATTTAGCCTCTTTCAGTTTAAAGCAGTTTTTTTTTTTTTTTGTAAAAAACTTCTGTCAATTCAAAGCTCAAATTCTTCATTTGAAAGGCTATCTCTGCCTGCTTAAAAGGAGAGGGTTGCCCTAGCTCCCTCCCTCTTATCTCAGATGGCATCTTGGGGAAGAGAAATGTCATTATGCTCATAGTGTCAAGATGGAGCTCTTGTCCACATGTCCTCTGGATCTTGGCTGTCCTGAAAGAGATGTCTATCATCTCGTTAGGTCATGAAGTGTCATGTACCAGTATCCCCTGAGGTATGGCTGATTCCTCTGTGTCTTGTGTTGTTCATTGTTGTTTTATAATCAAATATTGTATAGATATGAAAGAATATTTATTATTGCTATTCTTCTTCTTCTTGCCTGTGCTTAGAAAAGTAATTGATTTTTATATTTGATTTTGTATTCAGCAGGATTATTAAACTTTATGTTGCAAATAATTTTTTTCTTTGCAGTCCTTATACATTTTGCCTCTTTTGCTTGTCTTATTGCCCTGGACACAAAATTGAATAAAAGTGCAGCTAGAAGGTAGCTTTCTCTTATTTATGATCTTAAAGGGAATTTTTGTAATCCATTACTATTAAAATGTTTTCTGAGTATTTTGTCTAGTTTCTGTTTATCAGTTAAAGAGTTCTTTTTTATATCCAACTTACTAAGTATTTTTATCATTAACCAATGTTAAATTTTATCAAAAATTTTTTTGTATCTTCATTGATATAACCTAATTCTTTTAATTTAAACTTTTTATATTAAAAATTACTATGACTGACTTTTTCATGTTAAAGTAGGCTCAGATTGCTGGAGTAAACCCAAACTGTTCAAGATACATTAACCTTTTAATATATTCCTGGTATTTTTTGCTAATATTACATACAGAATTTTTGCATTCATGTTCACGGATAAGGTGTTTCTACAGTTTTTTCTTTCTCTTCCTGTTCTTGTCAGGTTATTCTATCCAAAGTTAACTTAGCCTCATTGAATTAGTTGGGGGAGAGGTAGTTTCTCTTTTTTAATTTTGTGTTCTCTACAAATCCAGAAGCATCACATTATCAGACTTCAAACTATACTACAAGGCTATAGTACCCAAAACACTATGGTTTTGCTACAAAAATAGAGACATAGACCAATGGAACAGAATAAAGAACCCAAATATAAAACCACTTACTTACAACCAACTGATCTTTGACAAAGCAGACAACAACATACACTGGGGAAAATAAGCCCTATTCAATAAATAGTGCTGGGAAAATTGGATAGCCACATGCAGAAGAATGAAACGGGACCCCTACCTCTCACCACTCACAAAAATTACTTCAAGATGGGTAAAAGACTTAAATGTAAGATGTGAAATCATAAGAATTCTAGAAGAAAATGTAGGAAAAACTCTTCTAG